>NC_082707.1:50679090-50966590 GCF_030144855.1 Hypanus sabinus
ACAACAGACAGGATCTCCCGGTTGCCACCCACTTCAACTCTGCTTCACATTCCCATTCAGATATGTCCATACATGGCCTCCTCTACTGCCATGATGAGGCCAAACTCAGGTTGGAGGAGCAATTCCTTCACCTTTTCTGCCTATCCCCTCCCTGCTTCCCCTCCCCCACCCCTTTATCTTTCCTCTGATTGGTTTTTCACCTGGCACCTTCCATCTTCCCCCCCCCACCTTCTTTATAGTTGCCCCGCCTCCACCTTCTTCAGTCCTGACGAAAGGTCCTGGCTCGAAACGTTGACTGCTCGTTTCAACGGATGCTGCCCGACCTGCTGAGTTCATCCAGCTTATTTGTACATGTTGACTTGACCCCAGCATCTGCAGTGTACTTTGTGTTTACACTTCACCCACTGTATATTCTCTTCCCCATTTAGTTTCTTCTGCCTTCACCTCTCCCTTGGTGGCTCCCATTGACTTAGGGATGTCTGTAAAACTGAACCCATACATTACACAGTTTGTACTATCTTTCTACTAACACAGTAAAATTCCAGTAATCAGTATGCTTGGGAGTATGGTCATGCATTGGGACTAGCAAATTTACTAAGTGAACTATTAAATGCTATTTCTATTAATATCCCAACACTCTTTAATTCACATTTCTTAGATGCTACATGGTATTGCAATTAACTTTCCAATTAACCTGGCTGTTTATAATGAGTGTAGGACGAAGGGTCCCAGAGATGTTCAGGGATTGTGGGAAGCAGGCTGCCAATGAGTTTCAAGAGAATACAAGAAATATCACTGGTGAGCCTGTTGCCGGTGTTGCATCATAAACTTTCTGAATTCTTCTGCAGTTAATTTTCTCAGAACTTTGTTCTCACTGCACCCTTGATTCCCTAATATCTACCTGGCAAATTTTGTTTGCCTTCTTCAATGAGGACTGATGCACCGTAATTTGTTTCATTTCTCAGCTGTATGGTCCCAGCACTGCCCTCATTAATCTTTTCTTTTTTGCATATCCTTTAGAGCTCTTACAGCCTGTTCTGTGCTTTTCACCAGTCTACTCTGATATTCTATCTTGCCATTTTATCTTGCTTTTCCTTTGCCGAGTTCTGAAATGCACCCAATCTTCAGGCCTACTGCTATTTCTGGCAACTCTACAAGCTTCTTCCATGGATTTGCACTGTCTTTAATTCTTTAATTTCTCTTGTCAGCCATGGATAAAGTACTTTTCCTGTTGGGTTTTGGTGCCTCAAAGGATTTTGTTTAGCAATGTGTGCACCATTTCTTTAAATGTTAACTATTGCCTGCCCATCGTAATTCCAGATGCTGAGGTTTCACCCAAAGTATCGACGGGTTGATTGATACTCTTCACTGGACACAATTGCAAATGTTTCAGCTTAGTCTTTAACATTCACATGCTGAACCTATCTTTATTGCGGATGTGATAGTTAAGCATAGAATTTGCAGTATTGAAGCAGGCTATAAATTCTAATATTTCCATATTCCCATCTGCTTTTCCACTTCCACCCCATATCTAAACTGCTATCTAATCTAATCCTCTGCTAATCCCATTTTATTCACCGCATATTCTCACCAATTTTTCGGAAATTCCACCACACAATTACTGCGGGCAATTTAGTGTCAACACAAAGTCAGCCCGAAACGTTGACTGCTCATTTCAACGGATGCTGTCCGACCTGCTGAGTTCATCCAGCTTTTGTATGTGGCAATTTAGTGTGTCAGCTAATTAGCTAGTCCATGCATCTTTGGGATGTAGAAGTCAAAGCACCCAGAGGAAGACAAGGGAGCAATTTCAGGCTCCACATGTATTGTACCAGGGTCAAGCTCAAACCTAGGATGTGTGCTATAAGTTGCACTACTGTGATGCCACTCTGCACTGCCAAAGTGCATTGTGAGATTTAGTCCTCATGTTGGTTATTTAATTGTCCATTGCCATCCACCCGCAGCTCAGTCTGGCAGTACAGAAGAGCACGAAGCTCACTGAACTCTGATTTGTACATGCTACTTTAACAAGGCAGCATGCATGATGCAGCTTTACTCTGTCGGCACCCTGTTTTTAGTTTTGCTTTATGCTGCCGCTGTCTTGCCCTTCTTCCTACATCACTGAAACACCAGTTGACTTCCTACCTTGATGGGAAAGATAAAGTCACTGATTATGTCAGGTCAGGAGGTTATAGTTGTGCTGTTCCAGTTGCTGACAGTACTATCAAAGATCTTAGGAGGGACCAGTTCTGAACTGGCAGGTTTGTTCCAATTCTGCCTTCAAACCTGGAAACACACAACACCCTGGAGGATCTCAGCAGTTCACGCAACACCTACGACGAAAACTGAACAATTGATATCTTGAGCTGAGACCATTCAACAGGTTTGCAATGTCATCCTGTCAAAAAAATGTTGATTGTGTTCTTTTCCATAGATGCTGCCTGGCCTGCTGATTTCCTTCAGCGCATTGTGTGTGTTGCTCCAGATTTCCAGCAGCTGCAGTCTCTCTTGTATCTTAATTTATTCACTGGCTTTGGAAGTAATCTTTGGGTGGTACTGTGTTCACAGCTCCAGCAGCTCAGATTCAGTCCAGATCTTGAGTGTTTCCTGCGTGGAGTATGCATGCTCTCTCTATGATCACATGAGTTTCTTCACACATCAGAACACATGCATGTTATTAGAATAATTAGCCACTCTAATTGGCTATTTAGTGTGGTAGAGAGTGGCACAATAGCATAAAGGTTTCTGCGTCACTTTACAGTGCCAGCGATCACCAACCGTGGTTCGATTCCCTGCACTGCCTGTAAGGAGTTTGCATGTTGTCCTCCTTACTCTGCACCTTTCCTCCAGGTTGCTCTGGTTGTCTCCCAGGTTCCAAAGACGTACGGTTGGCGACACTTGTGGACCACCCAGCACAATCCTCACTGAATCGATCTGACGTCAACAACGCTTTTCACTGGATGTTCCGATATTTTGATGACAATAAATCTAACCTTTAATTATCAGTCTTTTTAATCGTTAATCATGTAAATTATCCCCTGTGTGTTGATGAGTGGTAGAGTTGGCGATTTTTTTTTTGGGGGGGGGGTGGAACATCAGATAGGAACACAGGAAGAATCAAATGAGTTACGATAGGATTTGTGCTTGATGGACAGCACAGTCCCAGTGGGCCAAAGGACAAGTTCCCTTGCTGTATCTCTCTGTGACTCTATAACCAAGTACTTTGATTCTAATGTTCTCAAAAATGTTCCTATTTGCAAATTAATTAATAGCAAAATATATAAACAGGAATCAATTGCAAATATAAAACACAAGAAAGGATCTAGGTGCTTTCAGTGGATATAATAACAAGCACATTTGTTGTGGTTTATGAGTGGGTCTATGAGTTATCTATGGAAAATGAATACTGAATGAAAATATTATATTTAGAAATAAATACTAAAACAAACTTATCTGGAAAAAGCAGAGGATTATTTTGATTTCCCTGCCAAGGTTTATCTCTGTTATAAAGGAACACATGCTTCCCTTGGGATAGTACCATTTCCTCAGGATGTTTGACACAAATAGTGTGATGGACTCACCAGCATGCCTGAACGTACCAGGGGATCAGTGAGGCTCCACAGAATGCACCTAACTCATCTTCAAAGGTAACATCACGCTGTAAATGATGCTGGTCTCTCAACCAAATGGACAAGGGTTAAGCACAATTTCAGAGGTGGGAATAAGTAAACTGTCCTGATTTCATGATGCTGAATAACGGCTTTTTGTTGGTTACCTTTCAAGCAAAACATGAGGCATGGGCCTGTTTGCTAAGGGAGAGAGTAGCATAGTAATAACTAGTGTCCAGAGGTCTGCACTGTTGATGTCAAGGCATGAGTTTGATCCAACATCCTGCAGCTACAAATTTTAATTTCAAGTAATTAAATAATTTAAGATAGTATCAGTAAATGACGCTTCAAAACCTATTGGGTTGTTTTGCAATCCCGTCTGCTTCGTTTATATCTACTATCTTTATCTAGTCACTCCCCATGTGCCCTGGCGACCAGAGCAGTTGCTGATCTCTTATAGACTGAGTGCAGTATCTAACGCCTCCCATTGTCACCCATGGTCAGATCAGACTCAGGTTTCTGGAGCCCTGCAGTATCATCATCTCTTAAACCTGAAAGAGCCCAAAAATCAAAGACGACTACATTTCTACTCTTAAGCACTTTATTTTACTGTGTTAAATTCTTCAGAAAAGTTTTTAATTTAAAAGTCTAAATACAATGGGAAACTTTGCATCTGTTCATATACAAAGGAAGTTTAATGATACACACAAATTTCAAAATATATATTAACCAAGGACAAGAATAGGCTTTTCAAATTTCTGGACATATTGGCTCCTATTCTAACAAAAATCTATCCAGAAGCATTTAATTTGGAATCTTTACCTAATACATTTAATGAAGCATTAATATAATTGATCCCCAAAAAAGACAGGGATGTAATAGATCCTTCCAATTATAGGCCTATAAGCTTAATTAACGTGGACGGTAAGATACTGACTAAAATACTGGCTTTGCGATTAGAGAAAGTATGGTCATCTATAATTAACACTGACCAGGTTGGCTTCATTAAAGGCAGATCCCCAACTGACAATTTAAGGAGATTACTGTACTTAATATGGCTGAACTCCCCAAGTGGTATCCCAGTTACTGCCATCTCCCTGGGTGCTGAAAAGGCCTTTGACAGGGTTGAGTGGAGATTTTTAGCCACAGCCTTGTCGTTCTTTGAGTTTGGCTCTATCTTTAAATCATGGATTAGAATTTTGTATAAAAACCCTAAGGCTGCAGTTATTACAAATGGTATCATATCCCCATTTTTCAACATTTCACGGGGTACACGCCAAGGCTGCCCTCTCTCCCCACTGTTATTTACGATTTTTTTGGAACTGTTGGTAATCATGATTAGAGCAGATCTAAATAGTAGAGGGGTGAAGGGAGGTGGAAAGGAGCCTAAGTTGATGTCATATGCTGACAATATTTTATTACTGATTAGTGACCATCCTAATTCCTTACCTCTGCTAATGAAAACAATTCAATTATATTCTGAAGTGTCTGGTTATAAAATCAACTGCAGTAAATCTGAGGCTATGCCAATGTCAAAATTGTGTTATTCAAATTCATTATCTCAGTTGGGTGCCAATTGGAATGAAGTATCTAGGGGTCAAATTCAGTCAGAATTTGGATGAAATAATTATTTTAAATTATGATCCATTATTGAGTAGGATAAGAAATAATCTGGATAAGTGGGGGGCACTGCAACTGTCACTCTGGGGTAAAGTCTATGTAGTTAAAATGGTCATAGCACCTCAGTTTAACTATCTTTCTATGATGCTTCCTTTAAATATTTCAGATTTGATCTACAAGCAATACAACAAAGTTATTAGTGACTTTCTATGGGATAAGAAGAAGCCCAGAATTAATATGAGTAAGATGTGTATGTCCAGAGACATGGGTGGGCTCAGTCTACCAGATGTCAGGGCATATAAATTATCCTTTGAAATGACCAAGTTAGCTAAACATTGGGACAGGGCTGATGTTGATTTAGATTGGGTAGTTATAGAATGGAGCTTGGCTGCACCACATTGTCCCCTTAACATTCTCTCCCAACATGTGGAAAACAAGACTAATCTAAATCCTATACTATTTCACTCAAGGAGTGTGTGGAGTACAATTCATAAAGCTTGTAAATTGTCACATTTAAATCAGTTATACTCCACGCTCTAGAATAACCCTGCGATATGCATTGGGAAGAGAATGGTGCACTGGAAAGAATGGAAGATTAAAGGTGTAAATACAGTAGGTGATCTCTATGTGAATGGGATTTTTATGTCGTATGTGGATTTGCAGAGGAAATATAACTTTGTAGATAAAGGGAATTTCTGGAAGCATTTACAAATAAGACAAATTTACAAATTGCGTTAGTAGCATATTCAAGAATGGTGGCCCACAAAGCAACCCTTTAACTGAATACTTCACATGACCATAGGAAATTCATAAAGCATCAGTGTTTTATAAAATGTTCAAGCACTCTGTGGGTGGACCATGTAACAATCTGAAAGCAGTGTGGCAGAAGGAACTTGGAAGCAATATTGAAGATAATGAGTGGTCAAATGTTTTATCAAATGTGGGTAGACATACTAGGGAAGCGAGAGGAAAATTTATTCAGTATAAGATAGTATACAGATATTATTGGACACCAACTAGACTCTACAAAATGGGGATTGTTGATAATCATTTATGCTGGAAATGTAAAAATGAGGTGGGGACGTATTTTCACATGATTTGGGAGTGTTCCATGGTTCGTCCATTTTGGTGTTAAGTTCTAGATTTGTTGGGGAATTGATGGGGTCCTGCACTGCCCTTGTTCCCATGGCTTTGTCTCCTGGGTGATAGGACAATGATAGCTAATGTAAACGATGACAAACTTACTACTTTAAAGGTGGGTCACATCATAGCTGCAAGAATTATATTACAAAACTGGAAAAAAACCCAGATATCCCACTGTGAGGGAATGGACTGAGGAAATGGTTAAGATTTCATCATATGAACACATGTTGGGAAGAATTAACAGTGAGGGAAAAGTTCAAGATGAGTGGGATCAATTTTGGCTGTATGTTAATTTAAACTTAAATTTGAAGTTTTTTTTCTGTTTCTTAGTTTTATATATTTTCCTATCATGGGATGGCTATATAAATACGCTGCACTGTATCTGCTCCATGATATGCTGAGCTGCTTTGTAAAATAGGAATAAATAATAATAAAAATTTGAATTACAAAAAAAAGAATAGGCCTTTCAGACCCTCATGCCTGCTGATCATTCATGAATATCATACACTAGAATTTTATTTTCTGACAGTCTGCCCATGTCCCTTGATTCCTTCAATATTGCACCCTTAATTCCCAATCTTTGCTTTCTGTCCAATAAACAATTCTCAATCAGTATATATTACACCCAGCTCCATGTGCTCCATCCTTAGCGACCAAACTACTGCGTGAGGTCCTGTCAGCAACTTCCTGAAAATCCAAATATATTCCGTCTGCTTTTCTCCTTAATCTATTGCACTAGTTCCATCCTCATAGAACATGAGATTCCTTTCATTATCTCAGGCTGACTTTGTTCAATCCTTTTATTTATTTTAAGCTACTCTGTTATCCTTCACTATTGACTCCAGAAACTTCTCCACCACTGATGTGAGTGTTACAGGTCAGTAGTTCCCTGTTTTCTCCTGCCCCTCCTCACTTAAATAGTGAGACCACATTTGCTGCCATTAAATCCTGCAAGAACCATTCCAGAATCTATAATAATCAGCTCATTTGTTATTTCTGTAACAGTTTTTTCAAAACACTGGGATGGAAATCATTGTGGATTTATTATCTTGTAGTCTTACCAACTTCTCAGCTATTATTATAGTTTCTTTAGTTCTCCATTCTCATGAGTCCCTTGGCGTTCTGGTAATGCTGTCAGGTTTTTTTTAAGCCTTCATCCGTGAAGAGAGTCACAAACTATTAATTTCTCTCATATTTCCTTATTCTGCATTATAAATCATCTTATCATTTGCCCTTCATAGTATTTTGCTTCTTTTTACATATCTGTAGAAGTCTTGAGAAGCTGCTTTGGTGTTTTTTGTCAAGCTTATTCCAACATGTTATCTTGGCTTTCCTTATTTCCTTCTAGATCTTGCTTTGCTGAGCTCTGAAATGCAGTCAACCTTTGGGCCTATAGCTAACTTAGACCAGATTTTGACCAGATGATTGACTGAACCTAAAGTAGAGATTAAACTAATCATCTCTGGACCACATTCATTCGGAACCCGCTTAGCTGTCTCCCTTCTGCTCAATAACCTTGGGGACATCATGTAAGTCAGCTTCAGTGAGATCCTTTCTGCTTTTTTCTTCTCAGGTGCAGTATGCCCTTTTTTGGCCGCCCACATATGATTGTCCAGTTGCCAATGGTGCCTGTAAGTGGAGACATACAGGTGGACAATCTTGCTCAATGGACTGTCAGTGATTCATTAGCATTCCTTGTTACCTGCTCTTTTCCATAAATTTACTTTTTAAAAAAATAACATGCTAATCTCCAAACACCCACATTAACTCGTGATAATGGCTATGCAAATCAAGCATCCCATGGCACTCTGGCAGATTTAACTATGCAGAGTGTTAATCAGCACTCATTTGATGGCACATTGTTGAACTTTGGCAACATCTGCAATGATGTTCGATTAATTATCAGAAGTTATGATTATTAAGATGTCTGATATTCTGAGGTAGCAAAAACTGACTTAGCACCCTCCATATTGACCACCAACCAAAGCAAAAGAAAGAGGTTTCAGAATAATTAAGATTTGTGGTGGTAGAAAATCCAATCAGAATATCTCCTGTCGCCGTGATGGAAACCTTGAGCCAATAGTTCCTCCTTGATAATCTCCAAGGTTATTAAATAATTGATTGAGATTTGTGCTGAGTTGGAGAGGTGTCTCACCAGTGAGCTGCGAAGCATTCTCTGGTGCTAACATTCATATTCTTCCTTAGGAAGTAAGCACAGTCTTAGCACCCAAATGCAAAACAAAAAAAGTTGACGTAATCAATGATGGGAGAAACTTAAGGGACCACATGGTAAAGGAGATATCTTAAATTTATTATGTTTAGCCAATGTGCAAAATACCATGAGATGGTCAAATGTAGTAAAATGTTGTTTTTCTCTAGACACCAGTATAGTTTCTGGGAATACTGACTACTAAGAAATCCATTATAACTCTATAACCAAAAGAAGCCACAATGATCAAAGCTTGTGCTTCCTTTCATGGTCATCGCAGTACAAAGGGAGATATTTTTCTTGTTTCAAGTAAAATTTATGAAACTAAAAATCAATATTGTGTAAGCATCAGGTTCTTTGTGTCAGCTGTAAGAACACAACAAATGCAAAATCTAAGAAACTCTCCTTGAAATATATGCTTCATATTATGTGATTTTCTTTCATTCATTGCAGTTCAAAATATCAAAAAAATTCAAAAGAAACATAGTCAGAAAGAAATCTGTTTCAGGGAAGATATTCATAATCCATCTTGAAAAAATGGTTTGGAAGCCAACAAATTAGAATATCACTGTTTGTTTTCCCTGAATTTTCATTCCACAAGTTATTGATGCCAAGCTTAAAAAATACCCAATTAAATTATATTGGAAGTTTAATTTTTCCACTGAATATTATTTCTATATAAACAAGATAGGGTTGAAGGTTTCTATTTGTAGAATATTATCTGGTAAAACCATATTGTCAAATGTTCATGTGACTGGTCTGGTTATTTTCTAATGTAAGTATAAGGACAATGTCTCATAAACAAAGCCACGTGCCTCTCTCTCCATAGCAAATAAAGCTAATTCCAAAGTGCATAATATATTTTAATATATTGACAATTTATTTCTGTCCTGTGCCAATTTATTGGCTCTCATGGAGTGATATTTCACTATCACTCAAAACTCAAGTGAATTTTGCCCATAGTTTTTTTTTTATCTTTGTATGGTTTTTCTGTCCTGGGGTGGCCCATATATGTTGTAATATGAAAACTTCTTTCACACTGATGGCGTTTTAGGTTCCACTTCCAGCTGTGGCAGACTTTTGAATCCCATGTGCATGTCCTGAGTTTCATCAGTTCCAGACAGGTTGCTAGGTGATGCCTTCAACCATATTCCAAAATTCCAAATGTAAAAAATGGTGCAGAATTTAGATAGCGGCAATCTGACATAAATGAACTAGCTAAAGAAAGTGTCATCTGCTAAAACTTATAATATGTAAAAAGTAAAAATAGTTCAAAGGAATTGCATACGGAATTGAATTATTAATGTAAAGTATAAAACAAATTGAAGAATTATTGACAACAAAATAGATCTCTATTTCCCTTCAGTGGAAAAGAAGACAAGGCAGCACAGAAGCGAGGATGTTGATTATGAAATTACTCATTTTTTGTTGACATTCAAAATATTTTTCACAGTTATATGTCAATGTCAGCAACTCAAAGGTTACTGCTCCATAGCAGTCCAAGCACAAATTTACTATTTCTCACATTCTATGAATAATAAATTTTAGAATGTCTAATTATAAGATCAGCTTGAGGTAAGAAGTTTGAGGAGTCAGTAGGTGGACTCTCACCTCAGCCTCACAGCAGTAAGCAGAGGACGTGAAAAAATGCATTTGGTAATGTAGTGAAAGAGATGCATAATATTAAGACACTACTGGCTTGTTCAATCACACCAAATCAATTTTTAAGCCTGCACTGGTATCTCAAAAGTGACAAGTATTTATCCTTTCAATTTTACTTTTAGTGTTATTCACTTCAAAAATAAATCATTACAGTAAGATATTTAGCATGGAATACACTGCCCTGCTGTTTCCACCTAATTTCACTTTCTAATAAGTGTACTTCATCCAAAATTAGCAAAAGCTCTACAACGTATTGAACACAATTAATATTCAGAAAAATCCTAAAGCACTGTAAACATATTATACTATCACAAAAAAAATATTGTTCCGGTGGCAGGCCCCTTCTAAAATTGGTCATGCAACCAAGGTATCTTCTTCAAAGATGTTGTGAAAGTTCTGCAGGCTCTAAGGATATTAATGGATATGTCTGAAAAGTTTTGAAAATGTCTTTTTTAAATTGATCAAGAAGATGAGTGAGGTACCTAACATACATAGGAAATGGCTCAGTGTTTTCCTGAAATTCATTTTCAGTTATTTAAAATTGGGCAATATTTAAATTCTCTGGTGAAAATGCTTAAATTATTTTGTGATTGAACAATTTTAAACTGTACAAAGTAGCATTGCAATATTATTCTTAAACATATGAAGCAATATTTTTAAAACTAGGCTTTATTGTGTCATGGATATTTTATTGTGTGAGCTAGAAAGGAATGTGAATGGCTTTCACCTTAACGATTTTAATATCTCATGTTTGAGCCTTATCCTTGCCCATGATATTGCAGCAATTAGTGACTAATGCTGGGCATGGGTTGTGATCTGCAAATTGTACAACGTTTTTATCAAGAAGCGGGGTTACAAATCAATACTAACAACATGGTAGGAGTTTATGTGACCTTCAAATGCGAGGGTTAAGCATACAATGATGTCGATCAATGGAAGACCGTGAAATTTAAATTCAATTAATAATCAGGATTTTTTTAAAAGGAATCCACCTATGGGCAATGGTGATCATAAAACTAATGAATAGTAATAAAGACTAGTATACTTTAGGGGTGGAAATCCCACTGTTCTGAAGGCGGAGTAGCTGGAAGATTTGTTGCCTCACAGCTGCTGTGATCCAAATTCAGTCCTAAACTGTGGTGTTTCGGTGTGGAGTTTGCACAAGCTTTCTGCAGTGGAGTGCTCCAGTTTCCTCCCACATCCCAAAGGTGTGCCCCCAGGCTAATTGGCAACTGCAAAATTGCCACTTGTGTATAGATAAATGGAGGAATCCAAAGGGACTTGATATGACTATGAGGAAAATAAAATGTGATTAGTGAGGGATTGGCATAAGTGAGTACTTGACAGCAGCCGTGGATTTGATGGGCCAGAAGGCCCCTTTCTATGCTGTATGACTCTATCTTTTAAAGAAAAATACTCAGTCTGAAACAGTTTGACAATACTAGCTTATGCAGATTAGTTTGTGTACTTGTATAAGATAATTTTGCAAAAGTGTTTCAATCTGAATCCATAATGCCAATTGTGCCCAAAATAGAAGTTCTACCTTATTTTTTGTCAAACAAATGCTAATATAATATCTCCTGAAAAAGCAAAATGTTTCTAATTTAACAGGAGTGGTCTCTTGGCAGCATAATGGTGTAGCACTGAGAGTTTGGAAAATATATTTTATTCAATCCATGCCTCAAATAACAGTTGGGAACATATTTTGCAAAGGTCAGAGCTTTCTGTCGACTGTAATCAGCAACCTTATAAGTGGGCAACTGTTTTTGTTTTTCTGGAACAATTATTTCACGAGTAGTTCATTTTATTGTCATGCTGCATCACTGACAAAGTCAGTGCATACTTCACAGGCATACAAAGGACGTTATCCCCACACCCCATGTTAGATAATTTGCTTTGCTTTTCTCTCTGCTGGTTTGGCTGACCAAAGGTATAGTTGAGCTTATTTAACTTCTGTAAATGAATGAAGATTAATCTGTGATCAGCAAGATTATTTATTCAGCAGAGTTCTTTTTAGAGAAAAAAAATCTTGTTGGAATTTGGGAGGGGCAAGGGGAATCAAAGAGTGTGAAATCTAACATTTTTGAGACTGTTCATGTTCCCTAGAATGTGTAAATTAAGTATCACTAAATCAAGGTCAGGGCTAAAAACTATAAATAATTCAAACCAAGTGCCTCTGGACTCATAACTGTGCTTCATGAAACATGATCAGAGTGCAGGAAATGTGCCATGCTAATACGATGTGAATATTTTAGATGAGAACTAAGAACAGGAGGCAAAAGTGTAGGTTTCTTGTGACCACAGGTTCAAATGACTAAGTGAGGAAGGTATGTGGATTCTGGGTTTTTGAGTCTTAATATATCATGAAATAGTGAAAGTTTACTGTTCTCTCCTTCCACCACCCACATAAACAATATGCCCATCAACCAAGTCGACAAAGAGTTCAACCATTTTCCACCATGACTATCAAAGGATATGTAACAGATCTCCATTGTCTGGTTATCACCAATACATCTTCATTATTGAGGGCTTTGTGCAGTCCTCCCCCTCACACACAATTAGTTTACTGGCAGATGTACACTGGAGAAGATAATATATAACTATTTCCAAAAGATTAAATTTTACTAAACATGAAAATAAATGTCCATCCATTCCAGTTCCCAAAATGTTGAATTCACCTCCTCTGGTCTTTTGTAGACGTTCTTTATCTATCAATACAAACTTGATTTATATTGAGTCTTCAATATCACACAACAAAGAGAAAATACCAGTGGAGATAATTAAATAGTTAGTAAAAGAGGAAGATATGATAATCATCTTAAAGTAAGATGAAAATCAGCTTGGGCATTGACAGCGTCTGCAGTATTATTGGGATCCGGGATAATCAAGAGACCAAAACTGAAGAAAATAAAATATATTGTAGAGATATCTAATTCAAGGAATAGGAGGAATTGAACGGGCATGCATTTGAAATGGGATGATACCCTCACAAACAAAGTTTTACTGGATGAATGGGCATGTGATACAAGTTAAAACATAGATGTTGGATTATTATTTGAGGTTTTCAAAGGGTGTAAGATGATCCAGCTGAGAATGCATTGGAAATTAATGGATGGAAAATTATTAAGGTGACAAGGACAAAGTTGAAAGTTCAACATCACATCTCCTGATGTAGCAGTTGAATTAGTAAGTGTTGGATTGTCTAACACCAACTACAACAGTCCAACATTGACTACAGATCTGTCTTCAGTATTATAGTTCTGAGCATACTCATCTCCAAATTTCTCCCTTTGCAACTGTATCCTTGATTTCCTGAACAACAGAGCATAGTCAGTAAGGATAGGCAGCAGCTCTTCTGCCATTTCTCACCAGTGCTGCCCCAAAAGGCTGCAACCTCAGGCCTCTGCTCTACTCTCTAAGCACACGAGACTGTGTGGTCAGATTCTACTCTAATTCCATCTACAAATGTGAAGATGATACCGCCATAGTGAGTTGTATCTCAAATAACAATGAGTCAAAGCACAGGAAGGAGATGGAGAGCCTAAACATAGTATCAGGACAACAGCCTTTCCCTCAACGTCAGCAAAACAAAAGATCTTGATCATTGACTGCAGTTGCACATGCTTCTGTTTATATCAACATTGTTGAGGTCCCAAAGGTTGAGAGTTTCACGTTCCTAGGAGTGAACCTCACCAACAGTCTGTCCTGTGGAGTCAGATTTCTTGAAACCACAGCCAAGAAATCTCATCACAACCTCTACTACCTAAGGAATTTGAGACGCTTCCTTTGGCCCTCACCATTTTTTATCAAATCCTCATGGAAAGCATGCTATCCAGATATATCATGGCTTGGAATGCAACTCTTCTTGCCATGACAGAACAAAACTGCACAGAGTTGTGGACACAGTTCAACACATTATGGAAACCAGCCTCCCTTCCATTGACTCTGTCTACCCTTCATTTTTGCCTCAGTAATCAACGTAATGAAAGATCGTAACCACAATGGATATTCTCTCTTCTCTCTCCTTCTTGAGGAGCGGAAGACTCAAAACTTGAAGGAACATGTCACCAAGCTCAAGGACAACTCCTATCCTGCCATTATAAGACTATTGAATGGACCTTTTTACAATATGATGGGTTTTTGGCCTCATAATCTAGCTCATTGCAAGAATGCTTATATCAAATATTTTAAAAAGAGCCTGTCACTGAATTCTCAAAGAATAGTCACTAATTTCTAGTGCTAACAGGTCACCCACATACACTAATTATTAAAATAAAGATGTAAATAGGAGGTGTTAAGGATAGTTTAGATATTTAAGCAGAAGCACATCAAAGTAAATTCATGAATAATATGAAGCCAGTCCTTCAACCAGCAAGGGAGTGATGGGTGATTGGGATTAGTATGTTATCCAGTAATTTACAACTCAGACTTGGAATCTCCAAAGAGCTTTCATTTTGTATCAATTCAGGGTTTTATTCCTTTAAATTACAGGTTCTACAGAAAATGTTTGAACAACAGAATAAATAAATGATGTTATTCTGAAGCCAGTGGTATAAATATATAAAACAAACCCTTGATTGGAGTTGGCCACAAAAACCCCTAATGACAATATAATAATAAGTAATGGTGGCAATACAAGAATGGATTATCTTTGCATAAGTATGCGGTATCCTGCTTCTGCAAACATCTAGATTTAAAGCAAACTGAACAGAAACATTAGAACATTTCACAGGATCTTTTATCACAGTTGATCTTTATCAGTGCATTTGTAATGGAAACATTTTAAAATTAAATCGATTAGTGCCTCTGCCAGCTCTGCAAAACTTTGTGATCCCAATAGAGTAGATTTGGTTAATTGGGCCATTGGTTAATTAGGGCATCTGCTTATTTGGGACAACTGTTAAAGAACAAAAACTAATTGAGAAAATAGACAGGATTCCCTTCATTTACTTGGGAAGCATGTCTCTTAATTGGGACAGGAGACTGTGGCTGAACAGTTTCCAACTAGCACCAGTTGAGAGCACTTGTGTGGCTATTAGACACTACACCATGCTTAGAGAGAACAGTTTTTAAATACTATCAGTTGTGCGTGCTTGTGTTACCTGTTTGCACACCAATTCAAAAAGCAGTAACTTTCAATAATGCTCTATTTTATTTTCAATTTTTGAAATTTCAGTCCCTTGCAAAAATGACTTGGAAAGATTTGACACACCATAAAAATTACCCCACTGGACCAAATTAAAAGCCATTCACTTAACACCACTCATCACCAGCTGGCAGAGATAACTGGAGTGCCGAAATCTACAACGGAATGCTTGGCACATCTGGAATATAAACCATGTGAAGAATGTGTATTATGTGAAGGATAACAGGGAATATCCCAAAAACAAAAGCATGAAGGCAAGGATCCAGATGTTGAAGAGGCTCCCAATCAATGGTTTTCCATTGTAAATGGACGAGCTGTGCATGTCAGTGGACTAATTTAAAAAGAAACAAGTCAGAGGCTACGAAGCTGGTCATGAAGATTTTAAAGCAACATCTGGTTGTTTGTCTAGATGGAAGTGTTGACCCCACATTAGATTCAAGGAAGCACAAGGCGAGAAAGATAGAGCTGATGATGTAATTACAGAAACATGGAAATCTACAAAACTCCCTGACTTGCTTCAAAAATTTTGTGCAGATGATATCTGCAATGCCGATGAAACAGGCCTTTTATTATCATGCCAAACAGAACGGTTCCCATGGCTACAGAGGTGCAACACTATCAGGTTCAAAGAAAGCAATGGATCATGTAATGGTTTGATTATCTGCACTTGGTGGCTGTGCTGATTGTGTTTATTTACAGTCAATCAAAAGAACACGGCAGTATAAACTGAATGAATTTCTCCATCGGTAAGTTTTAGGAACTAATACACAGTTTTATAGTACTGTAGTGGTATTGCTAGTGTTCTTTTTTTTTTGCTTTATATTTGAATACATAATTTGTTACTCAGTTAAATGATAGTTTGTTTTACTATACCTGTTTAACTATTTCCATGAAACTTCAGCTAATTGGGACAGCCATTTAATTGGGTCAAAATTTACTGGTCCTGACATGTCCCCATTAACCGGAATCCACAGTGTGCATTCTCCATAGATCTCCATATCAAAATTCCTGATATGTAGCCCTGTGGGATTCACTGATTTCCATGCCCATATTCCTGATATGCGTAGACTCCCATAGGATCTGCTGACATAAAGATCCAAATTCTTTTTGCGTCCCCCCCCCCCACTGGACAAGGTTTTCTGGACTAATTAAAATGACCTTTAAGTTCCAAAATAAGCCTAATAGAAAATCAGCAGTGCTTCTGTATTCTTGGCAAACATACAAATGAAAATTAACTCTTAATAATTTAGTTTAAATATCAAGTATATCAGTCCACTCTGTTTCAATGATAAAGGGGCATCTGTTGATTTTGTGCTATTCCACCAGTATTTCAAAGTTCCAAGGGTGACACTTCAGAAAGCATTGATTACCACAAACAACACATACAACATGCTAGAGGAACTCAGCAGGCCAGGCAGCATCTATGGAAAAGAGTAGAGAGTCGATGTTTTGGGCTGAGACCCTCCAGTGTCATTTTGTGTGTGTTGCTTGGACTTCCAGCATTTCTCTTGTTTGTGATTAATTACTTCAATATATTTTGCTGAAACTCATAAAATAACACTACGTTTTTTCTCTTCCCAAAATAATCTAAGTCATTATGAAACAGATTAAAAAAAAATCTTTATCTCAGTGGAAAAAATAAATCTTTCTCAGTTTGATGATATTATAAATGGGATGCCAAAAACAGGGCCAAAAGTGGAATCTGACCCAAAGGTCATTAGGTTACAAAGTAGCAGATGTTGTCTGAATTGTACTGTCTGACACGCAAAAAATCAAAAGTGAACTTATAGGTTCGTCAGAACTAATTCAAAGAATTAAAATATGGAACAAATGGAGCATAAGAGCGATGAGAAAATACATTGCTGATATAATTTTTGTTAACTGAATGGTAAAAGGAATAGGTCAGTTAGAATTGAGTTTGCTGCTATTGAGTTTTCATTGTTTTTCTCCAATGGACAGGAGTGACCTTTCACACCGTAAGTAAATGTAGATGCATTTACCAATGGCGTGAAAGGTCATTCCTGTCCGTTGATGCTGACACCAAATGTATTTTTATAAAAATTCAAGGAACTGCTTTGTAATTCATAAATTGGAAGTGATATTTGACAGATTTATCGGGTTCTCTTTCATATGCTATGGATAAAGAGGAATTTGTGGGGATATTAAACTTAGATTTCTAGATTTCCAGAAGGCACCTGATAAGGTATCACATCAGATGTTATACCACAAAATAAAAGCCAATGGTGTAGAAAGAGGCCCCGTTGGAAAGCTAACTGAAAAACTGTAATTGGATCCTCAAATTCCTACCTGGAAGACCCCAGTCTGTGCGAATTGGTGATAACATATCCTCTTTGCTAATGATCAATACTGATGCACCTCAGGGGTGTGTGCTTAGCCCACCGCTCTACTCTCTATATACACATGACTGTGTGGCTAGGCATAGCTCAAATACCATCTATAAAATTGCTAACAATATAATCATTGTTGGTAGAATCTCAGGTGGTGACGAAAGGGCGTACAGGAGTGAGATATGCCAACTAGTGGAATGGTGCCGCAGCAACAACCTGGCACTCAACATCAGTAAGACGAAAGAGCTGATTGTGGACTTCAGGAAAGGTAAGATGAAGGAACCCATACCAATCCTCATAGAGGGATCAGAAGCGGAGAGAGTGAGCAGTTTCAAGTTCCTGGGTGTCAAGATCGCTGAGGATTTAATCTGGTCCCAACATGTTGATGTAGTCATAAAGAAAGCAAGACAGCAGCTATACTTTATTCGAAATTTGAAGAGATTTGGCATGTCAACAAATACATTCAAAAACTTCTATAGATGTACTGTAGAGAGCATGCTGACAGGCTGCATCACTGTCTGGTATGGAGGGGCTACTGAACACAACTAAAGAAGCTGCAGAAGGTTGTAAGGACGGTATGTAGAGCTGTGGCTATTGTATCATCTGTCAATTGGATAACATAGAAAGAAAAATAAAGAAGTAAATCTATTACAGTGAGTATATAGATGTATATTACATTGTTGAGTTAAAAACAGAGCAAAATCAGAAATAATAAAAGTGAGGTCGTGCACATCTTTTCAATGCCCATTTAGGAATCGGATGGCAGAGGGGAAGAAGCTGTTTCTGAATCACTGAGTGTGTGACCTTAGGCTTCTGTACCTCCTTCCTGATGGTAACAATGAGAAGTGGGCATGCCCTGGGTGATGGTGGTCCTTAATAATGGATGCCACATTCTGAGGCACTGCTCCTTGAAGATGTTGAGCAGACTAATATTACAATTTTATGTAGCTTCTTTCAGTCCTGTGCAGTAGACCCTTCCACCCCATACTAGACAGTGATGCAACCTGTCAGAATGCTCTCCACAGTACATCTGTAGAAGCCTTCAAGTATTTTAGGTGACAAACCAAACTGCTAATGAAATATTCTTCTTTATTGCTGCGTCGATATGTTGGGACCAGGTTAGACGCTCAGTGATCTTGACATCCAGGAAAATGAAATTGCTCAATGTCTCCACTTCTGATCCCTCTATGAGGATTGGTTCATTCACTCTCCACAACTCCTCTTTCCAGTGTGCCAGAAATTTTTACCATTCACTGTTTGGTCAATTTAAACTCTGGCCCAGATAGACTGAAAGGACAAGGTGTCGGGATCCAGGATGAGAGCCGATTTCGCTCATTCTCCATGATAGTGACTCCTCTCTCCATGACGCTGAGGCTATGAAGACTGCCCCGCCTGCTGTGCTCCATGCCCGCTAATATGATGAACTGATAAGCGAGACTTTGGGAGTACTCCAGGCCGTTCTGGGGTTTGAACCCGAGGACTCAATGTTAGTTTGCTTCAGTTGTTTAAATGATTTCTGTTCTTTTTCTTGCTCTTGCATATCAGGTGGTCATCTTTTCTTTTTATTTTTATTCTTTTTTTTCTTGAATTGAGTTCTTTCAGGTTTGTTGCTTTGTGGCTACATGTGAGCAAGTAAATCTTAAGGTTGCATAACTTATACATTTTTTGATAATAATTGTACATGAATGAATGGATGAGATGACTATTTTCTCTCTCAGTTTTGAGCTTTAGAAAATGTCTGCCTCAAGACTGGTGGAAATAGAAGGCTGAGATAGATAAGTTACTGATAAGTGTGAAGTGGAAAGTTCAAATTCAAATTAAATTTATTACCTAAGTGCCTACAGTATATGTCATCATTTACAATCCTGAGATTCATTTTCAATGCAACAGGGCCTGGGTCCTAGTGCAAGGAATGACCTGATGTCTTGGCAATTTAAATGAAAGGCAGTGTGTCAGAACCAGGGGTGAGGGTTGGGCCGGTTCTGCTCATGTGGCAGTGAGGATAGGAATAGAATGAGGTGGCAGATAAATGTGTGGCTGAAGAATTGGAGCAGGGAGCAGGGATTCAGATTTCTGGATAATTAGGACCTCTTCTGGGGCAGCTGCAAACTGTCCAAAATGGATGGGTTGCACTTGAGTCCGAGGAGGACCAATATTCTTGCAGACAGGTTTGCTGAAGCTTCAGAAGTGGATTAAACTAATATGACAGGGGGATGGGAACCAGTATGATAGAGCTGAGGATGAGCCAGCAGGTTTACAAGTAGATGATGTAATATGTAACATGAAAGTGAGGAAGGACAAGCGAATGATTAGGTACAACTGCAGACAGAGCAAAGAGTTAAGTTGTACCACAGAGGCAACATTCATAAGGGTGAAGAGTGCAGGACTGAAGGTGCTGTGTTTAAATGTACATAGCATTCAAAATAATGTGGACAAACTCATGGCGCAACTAGAGATTGGCCAGTATGACATTGTGGGCATTGCCGAATCATGGCTGAGAGTGGGTGCTTATTTGGGTGCTTAACATCAAAGGATATACTTTGTATTGAAAGGACAGGTGGGAAGTCATAGTTGGTGGTGTGGCTTTACTTATAAGTGATGGAATTACATCTTTAGAAAGAGCTGACATAGGGTCAGAGAACGTTGAATCTTTGTGGGTGGAGTTAAAAAAAACTGCAAGGGTGAAAGAAACATGGGAGTCATATATAGGCCTGCAAATAGTAGCCAAGATGTGGGCTTGAGACTGCAAAGTGACCTGGGAAAGGTCAATAAGAGAAATGCCACAGTTGTAATGGGAGACTTCAATACCAAGCTGATGGATCACAAGAGAGGAAATATATTGAATGCCTACGAAATGGGTTTCTTTTTAGAGCAGTTTATGCTTGAGCCTATGAGGGGAAAGGTTATCTTAGATTGGGCGTTGTGTCTAACCCAGATCTTATTAGGGAGATTAAGTTAAAGGAACCCCGAGGAGACAATGATCATAATATCATTGAATTCATACTGCAATTTGAGATGGAGAAACATGTCACATGCCTCCGTATCGCAATGGAATAAAGGGAATTATGGAGGCATGAGAGAGGAGCTTGTCCATGTAGATTGGAAGGAGATACTGGTGGGGATGATGGCAGAACAGAGGTGGCTGAAGTTTCTAGGAATAATTCACAAGGCACAAGTTAAATATGTCCCACAGAAGAAGTTATCAAATGTCAGGGCTAGGCAACCATGGCTGACAAGGGAAGTTAAGGACTGCATAAAATCCAAGCAAAGGACATATAAGGTAGCAGAAGTGAGTGGAAAGTTGGGCAATTAGGAAGCTTTTAAAATCCAACAAAAGGCGACTAAAGAGCTATAAGAAGGGACAAGATGAAATACGAGGGCAAACTAGCTGATAATATAAAGCAGGATACTGTAGCGATGTACTACATAGAGAGCTAGAGACAATGACACGCAGTCAGTAAGTCGTTTTGAGACTAGTTTAATCAAACTTAGCGGTGCTGCCATTTAATCCCTAGCGCCCGCCCTCTCCGGGCGGAAATGACGTCAGAGGTGCATTACCAAAGTCTCTCCCTGCGTGCTGGCTATTTGTGAACCGGTTCGCCTGTGCAGAAAGTGGGTCGCCACATAATGCCCCCCCAGAACCGACGATACACCCCCCAATGTCCACAGTCTGGATCAGCCTCTGTTCGGGAGGTCTGCCTCTGCGCCGCAGTGCCTGAACCTCGACCAGCTGCGCCAAGTCCACATGGGCTGGTTTGAGTTGGTCCACCGTGAAAACCTCCTCTTTTCCCCCAATGTCCAGAACTTACGTGGACCCGTTGCTGTTGATCATCTTGAATGGCCCCTCGTACAGCCTCCGTAGTAGTGCCCAGTGTCCACCCCTTCATACAAACACAAACATACAGTTCTGCAGGTCTTTGGGTACATGGGTCGGGGTCCATCCGTGCTGTGAAGTCAGTATGGGGGCCAGGTTGCCGAGGCTTTTGCGTAGTCTGTCCAGGACTGCTGCGGGTTCTTCCTCTTGCCCCCTTGGGGCTGGTATGAACTCTCCCGGGACGGCCAGGGGCACGCCATACACCGACTCAGCTGACGAGGCGTGCAGATCCTCTTTGGGCGCTGTGTGAATTCCAAGCAGGACCCAGGGAAGCTCGTCCACCCAGTTAGGTCCTCTCAGGTGGGCCATGAGAGCCGACTTCAAGTGACGGTGGAAGCGTTCCACTAGTCCGTTCAACTGTGGGTGGTAGGCAGTAGTGTGGTGCAGCTGCGTAGCCAACAAGCTGGCCACAGCCGACCACAGGCTGGAGATGAACTGGGCGCCTCTGTCGGAGGTAATGTGGGCCGGTACTCCGAAGCGTGCTACCCAGGTTGCAATCAGTGCTTGGGCGCAGGAATCGGCAGATGTGTCGGTGAGCGGGAACGCCTCTGGCCACCTCGTGAACCTGTCTACCATAGTTAGGAGGTACCACGCTCCTCGGAACACTGGTAGGGGGCCCACGATATCCACATGAATGTGGTCGAACCTCCGGTGGGTGGGGTCGAACTGCTGCGGCGGGGCTTTAGTGTGCTGCTGCACCTTGGCTGTTTGGCACTGCATGCACGTTCTGGCCCATTCACTGACCTGCTTGCGAAGTCCGTGCCAAGCGAACTTGCTGGAGACCAGCCGGACGGTTGTCCTGATAGATGGGTGCACCAAACTGTGTATGGAGTCGAAAACTTGCTGCCTCCAGGCTGCCGGGACGATGGGGCGAGGTTGGCTGGTAGCCACGGCGCACAGGAGGGTCTTCTCCCCTGGGCCTATGAGAAAGTCTTGCAGCTGCAGACCTGAGAATACAGTCCTGTAGCTGGGCATCTCATTGTCTGCCTGCTGCGCCTCCGCCAGTGCTGCATAGTCCACCCCCAGGAACAGGGCCTGGACAGCTGGTCTGGAGGGTGCGTCCGCCACAACGTTGTCCTTTCCCGAGACATGCTGGATGTCCATCGTGTATTCAGAGATGTAGGACAGATGTCGCTGCTGGCGAGCCGACCAGGGATCGGACACCTTTGTGAACATGAAGGTCAATGGCTTGTGGTCCGTAAACGCGGTGAACGGCCTGCCTTCTAAGAAGTACCTGAAATGCTGGATTGCCAGATACAGTGCCAACAGCTCCCGGTCGAAAGCACTGTACTTGAGCTCGGGTGGTCGGAAGAGCTTGCTGAAGAATGCTAGGGGTTGCCAGTGCCCCTCGATGAGCTGCTCCAGCACCCCACTGACTGCTGTGTCGGATGCATCCACCGTGAGGGCGGTCAGAATGTCTGTTCTGGGATGCACCAGCATCGCGGCATCTGCCAAGGCTTCCTTGGCTTTAACAAAAGTGGCCACAGCCTCCTCGTCCCAAGTAATGTCCTTGCCTTTACCCGACTTCAGGGTGTACAAAGGGCACATGATACGGGTTGCTGAGGGGAGGAAACGGTGGTAGAAGTTCACCATACCAACGAACTCCTGTAAGTCTTTGGCCATGTTGGGCTGGGCAAAGTGGCGGATCGTGTCTACCTTGGCGGGCAGAGGTGTTGCCCTGTCTTTGGTAATCCTGCGTCCCAGGAAGTCGATGGTATCGAGACCGAATTGGCATTTGGCCGGGTTGATCGTGAGGCCGAAATCACTCGGGCGGGAGTAGAGCTGGCGGAGGTGGGACAGATGCTCCTGACGACTACTGCTGGCTATAAGGATGTCGTCCAAATAGATGAACGCAAAGTCCAGGTTGCGTCCCACTGTCTCCATTAGCTGCTGGAACATCTGAGCAGCATTCTTCAGGCCGAACGGCATTCGGAGGAACGCGAACAGGCTGAATGGGGTGATGTGTGCTGTTTTGGGGATGTCTTCAGGGTGCACCGGGATTTGATGGTATCCCCGGATGAGGTCCACTTTGGAAAAGATTCTTGCCCCATGCAGGTTTGCTGCAAAGTCCTGTATGTGTGGCTCGGGGTAGCGGTCTGGAGTTGTAGCCTCGTTCAGTCTGCGGTAGTCGCCCCATGGTCTCCAACCCCCGGCTGCTTTGGGAACCATGTGCAGGGGGGAGGCCCATGGGCCGTCGGACCTCCGTATGATCCCCAATTCCTCCATCCTCTTGAACTCCTCCTTCGCCAGGCGGAGCTTTTCCGGGGGGAGCCTTCGTGCGCGGGCTTGGAGGGGTGGTCCCTGGGTTGGGATGTGGTGCAGTACCCCTTGTCTGGGCATGGTTGCCGTGAACTGCGGTGCCAGAATTGATGGAAAGTCCGCCAGGATTCCGGCGAATTCATTGTCCGACAGCATGATGGAGTCCAGGTGTGGGGCCGGCAACTTGGCTTCACCCAGGGAGAACGTCTGGAATGTCTCGGGATGTACCAGTCTTTTCCCTTGCAAGTCGACCAGCAGGCTTTTAGCAAAAGCTAAAAGTCGGCAGTTTTAGCGAAACTGCGTGAACAGATGAAGAGTCGGTCATTTTTTGTCCAAATCCCATTTGGACCGTCGGGGTCACCAATGTAGTGATGTACTACATACAGACCTAGAGACAACGACACGCAGTCGGTAATTTGTTTCGAGACTAGTTTATTCAAACTTCGCGGCGCTGGCATTTAATCCCTAGCACTCGCCCTCTCCAGGCGGAAATGGCGTCAGAGGTGCATTACCAATGTCTCCTCCCGTGCGCTGGCTATTTGTGAGCCGGTTTGCCTGCGCAGAAAGTGGGTCGCCACAATACTAAATGTTTTTTTCAGTTATATAAAGAATAAAATGGAGGTCAGTGTTGATATTCGATCACTGAAAAATGATGCTGGTGATGCAGCAATAGGGGACAAAGAAATGGCAAATGAACTTAATGCGTATTTTGCTTCAGTCTTCACTGGGGAAGACACTAGCAGTGTGCCTGATGTCCGTAAGTGTCAGAAAGCAAGAGTGAGTGCCATTGCTATTACAAAGGAAAAAATGCTAGGCAAACTCAAAGATCTTAGGGTGGATAAGTCACCTGGACCAGATGGACTACATCCCAGAGACCTGACAGGTTGCTGAAGAAATAAAGGATACTCTGGTCATGATCTTTCAAGAATCACTTGATTCTGGCATGGTCCTGAAGGAAGGGGAAGTTGCAAATGTCACTCCACTCTTTAAGAAGGCAGGAAGGCACAGACCGTAGAGCTAAGGCCAGAGATCGTAGACCATAGACCGTAGAGCTTAGACTAGAGATCATAGTTCTCAGACTGCAGTGCTTAGGTCAAAGACCATAGTCCACAGACCGTAGAGCTAAGGCCAGAGATCATAGTCCACAGACCGTAGAGCTAAGGTCAGAGACCATAGTCCACAGACCATAGAGCTAAGGTCAGAGACCATAGTCCACAGACTGCAGTGCTTAGGTCAGAGACCATAGTCCACAGACTGCAGTGCTTAGGTCAGAGACCATAGTCCACAGACCGTAGAGCTAAGGCCAGAGATCATAGTCCACAGACCGTAGAGCTAAGGTCAGAGACCATAGTCCACAGACTGCAGTGCTTAGGTCAGAGACCATAGTCCACAGACCGTAGAGCTAAGGCCAGAGATCATAGTGCACAGACTGCAGTGCTTAGGTCAGAGATCGTAGTCCACAGACTGCAGTGCTTAGGTCAGAGATCGTAGTCCACAGACTGCAGTGCTTAGGTCAGAGACCATAGTCCACAGACCGTAGAGCTAAGGCCAGAGATCATAGTCCACAGACTGCAGTGCTAAGGTCAGAGACCATAGTCCACAGACTGCAGTGCTTAGGTCAGAGACCATAGTCCACAGACTGCAGTGCTTAGGTCAGAGACCATAGTCCACAGACCGTAGAGCTAAGGCCAGAGATCATAGTCCACAGACCGTAGAGCTAAGGCCAGAGATCATAGTCCACAGACCGTAGAGCTAAGGCCAGAGACCATAGTCCACAGACTGCAGTGCTTAGGTCAGAGCCCATAGTCCACAGACCATAGAGCTAAGGCCAGAGATCATAGTCCACAGACCATAGTGCTTAGGCCAGAGACCTAGACAACAGACCATGGAAATTCGGCAAGAGACTTTAGACCACAGCCTAACCTCAGTGGTCAGAAAATTGCTGGAGTCCATTATTAAGGACAAGGTTTTGAGGCACTTCAGGATAAGTCAAAGTCAGCATGGTTTCTGCCAAGGGAAATCTTGTATGACAAATCTGTTTGAATTCTTCAAGGAAGTAACAAGCAGGGTGGACAAAGTCGAGGCAGTGGATGTCATGTACTTAGATTTTCAGAAGGCATTAGATAAGGTACCTCACATAAGGTTGCTTAACAAGATAAAATCCTGTGTTGTTACAGGAAATATACTGGCTATGTGGCAAAGTTTGTGAATGATACAAAGATAGTAGAGGGATAGGTAGTGCTGAGGAAGCAATGCAATTGCAGCAGGACTTAGACAAATTGAAAAATGGGAAAAAAAGTGACAGATGGAATACAGTGCTGAGTAATGTATGATAATGCATTTTGATAAAAGGAACAATAGTGTAGACCATAATCTAAATCGGGAGAAAATTCAGACATCAGAGGTGCAGAGGGATTTAGGAGTCCTCGTGCAAGACTCCCAGAAGGTTCATTTACAGGCTAAGTCTGTGGTAAAGAAGGCAAATGCAGTGTTAACATTTATTTCACGGGGAATAGAATATAAAAACAAGGAGATAATGCTGAAATTTTATTAGACACTGATCAGGCCCCACTTGGATTATTATCAAGAGTTTCGGGCTCCTTATCTGATAAAGGCTATATTA
Organism: Hypanus sabinus; assembly: GCF_030144855.1. Lineage (NCBI taxonomy): Eukaryota > Metazoa > Chordata > Chondrichthyes > Myliobatiformes > Dasyatidae > Hypanus > Hypanus sabinus. The sequence continues at coordinate 50,705,583 of NC_082707.1, forward strand.
CCATTGGAGAGAGTCCAGAGGGGATTCATGAGGATGATTCCAGGAATGAAGGGGTTAACATATGAGGAGCATTTGGCAACTTTGGGCCTGTACTCACTGGGATTTAGAAGAATGTGTGGGGGTCTCATTGAAACCTACTGTATGTTGAAAGGACCAGATAAGGTGAGTGTGGAGAGGATGTGGGGTATTGAGAACTAGAGGGCACAGCCTGAAAATTTAAGGTCGACCTTTTAGAACAGAGGTAAAGAGCAATTCTTTTAGCCAAAGAGTGTTGAATCTGTGGAATGCTCTGCCACAGACTGTGGTGGAGGCTAAGTCCGTGGGTATATTCAAAGCAGAAGTTAATAGATTCCTGATGGTTGGGGCATTAAGGGATATGGTGAAAGGGCAGCTGAGAGAGCAGGTGAGAGGGCAAGTGTATTGGTTTGAATGTGATGAAATCCAGCCATGATGAAATGGCAGGGCAGACTTCATGGGATGAATGGCCTAATTCTGCTCCTATGTCTTATGGTGTTATCATTTATCTTTAATTGTTTTGTGCATTAAGCTTACTGATGTATATAGGTCCAGTTAACTACAGGAACCAAAGCCTGCTACACCATGCTTTTCTAATCACAAAATTGGACATTGGGCTGTCAAGAAGAAAGAGCCTCCTCATTGGCGATGAGGGTTTTGCTCCTGATTATCCATGTTGTAGGGATTCCCAGTAACAAGAGGGAATTCCAGGAACAAACAGAGACACTGACAGTGCACTGGATGGTATGGCATTGGGGCTGTAAAAGTGTGCATCATGCAATTGGATGAAAAGTTTCTAATTAATGCCTTGCTTGAGCACCAGTGTTTTCAGCAGATTGGTAAAGTAATGGGACTGATTGGAAGGAGAAGGAGAGATTGAGAGAACTGTGGGCCTTTACCATCTTCAACACAGAAACCTTGAAGTTCACACATGCTCATTGTGAAAGGAATTAATGTGTGGCTCAGCGTGAGAAAGAAGTAGGAAATCTTAGGCAAGGTTCCAAAGCAATGCTGAGGCTCTGCATTTGAACTTTCTCATTTTCTCAGTCCAGAATTGTGAAGCGAAATCTTAGATTGGAAGTGCCAAACTTTTAATTGTTATAGTAAAGATCTCTGAGTCTTAGAACTATTACCATATAGAAGGAGATGACTCAAACCTTGGAGTTCATGCCAACACCTAATAGAGCAATCAGCTCAGTCCCTTTCCCATGGCCTTTAAGTTATTTTCTCTCTCACAAAACTTCTTTCCAGTTCCAGCTTTAAAAAGCAAAGTTAAAAATCAAGTTTGCACCACCCTAAGAAGAAGTACCTTGTTACAATGTTTTATACTTGGGTCTCATTTTTTCAGGTCCGGGATTAATTCAGCCTTGACCGTCCTCAACCACACTTTGTATGATGCATGCTCGTTCATCTTCTTGAAAAGCAAAATTATTGTAGACTCTGGAAACTTGAAATAAAATTGAAATTTAGAATAGCAAGAAAATACTGGAACTGCTCAGTAGATTACGCGGCATTTGTGGATGGAGGAGCAGGAACAGTTCATCAGTAAACTTTTAAAATTAATCACTTTTGAGATTTAAAAGGAAATGATCAGAAAAGATAATTTCCTGTCAGATTAATTCCTCATCCCATTTCCATTCTGACCACCATTTTGATCTCACACTGTTCACACAATGCTTGACTGGTGTATTGTGTGCAGTTATAATAGCCATTCTGTAGGAAGAATGTGGAGGTCTTGGAAGAAGTGTGGAGGAGGCTAATTAGATGTGGCCCTGATTAGAATGTACTTGCTATAAGGACAGGTTGAACAAACTTGGATTGTTTTCTCTGGTTAGTTAGAGCCTGAGAGGCAATCTAATCGAGGAATGGACAGTGTAGACAGTCAGAGGCTTTTCCTCAAGGTTGGAAATGTTAAATACTTGAGGGCAGAACAATGAGGGCAAGTTTAAAGAAGATATGAGAGGCGTTATTTTTATACACAAGGGTGGTAGGTGACTGGAACATGCTGTCAGGAGTAGGTGGAAGAAACAGATGTATCAGCATTATTTAGAAGGTATTTGCACAGGTACATGAAGAGTCAGGAATAGAGTGATATGCAGACAGGCCTAATGGTCTGGTTTATGTATGGTATCATGGTTGGCACAGACGTGGTGAGCCAAAGGACCCGTTCTTGTGCTGTACTATTCCCTGTTCTATGTTCTATATACTTAAGCTTGAGGCATAGCACTTCATCTTCTGACTAAGTGCCTTCAGCACTTCGGACTCAGCACCAAGTTGAATAATTTTATGTAGCCAGTCATTCTATTTTGTGTTAAAACCTGTCAGTTCTGATGAAGGAGCTTCAACCTGAAACAATAAATCTTGTTTCACTGTAAATGTTGCCTGATCTCCTGAGTGCTTCTAGCTTTGTAAATTTTATCATTCAATAGTATTATCATAATTCTATTAATGGGCAAAATGAAATCACAATTCAAACTCTTAACAAACTCATATGCTCCGTAGAGTTAAGAATGCAATATCCCTTATAGAAAAGAGATACATATCTCAGAATCTCTTATCATTGTGCAAAATTGCACACACAATGATAACTAAGTGAGGATTATTAAGCAGTTTTGCATTAATATGGAATTATCCATTTGGGATATACATATTGAATATATTTTTTAAATACTTTAGGCATTAATGGCAAAGCCTTTCCCTATAGGCCATGGAGTGGAAAATCACAAAAACGACATTGTTAATTGTGTTTTATTGAAAACAGATGCTAACAATGTGCTAAGTCTTTGAATTTATCCAACTGGGATACAGCTAGTATTTTTTAAAGTGCATATTACAAATGCAGGAAATTCTTAAATGCACTCTGTCATTAATCACTTGAAGTCCACTAACAGTAGGCCAGACTTTGCCTTGTCCTTTTGGAAAATTGCTGCACCATAAAGTGACTTTCTTTACAGTATAATTATTCAAAGTTCCGATAGGAATAGTCTGTTTTGTCCCTTGTTCATATATTTGCAAGTACATGAAGTGTGATATTAACCTGCATTTCATTGTTCTATAATCTTGATTAAGGTAAAAATCCATTACTACATTTAACAATTCCTTGATTATAAAATCACAAGTCAGATAGCCCCTCTTTTCAGACACCATATACATGATCTGTAACTGCTACTTCTTAACTGTTATAATCTTAACAACAGATTATCGGTAATAAGAACAATTTGTCAAAGATTAACTTCAACAGGTTACCTAGCCACAAATGAGGTCCTTGACCTCTGTAACTTGGTCCCTAGGAAAAATTGTGCAGAATTTAGGACAGAATTTCCATCTCTGAAGCTAACTTCTGGTACTGTGGTGGAGTAAGACTTCTTTCTCAAGCCTTGTCCTCTCTGTGACCTGTATCTTAGGTTTATGGTTGGGTGGGCATGTGAGGCTGTGACAAAGTAACTACAGCAAAGGTCCCATTGATAATTTATAAGCTAACATGTGGTATTCCGTAGTTTCAAAGGAAATTACATGGTAATTGAAGAGAATTTGGAGGCTCTTTTCGCATCTCATAGTTTCACACTGACATGTTCAATATTTAAATTGTAATTTGTTTCCCAGGCTTAGGTGGCTGTGGTGGTATAAGGGGCAGGTTTCCTGGAATGTCCCAGACATTACTTGCATTCCAACCCAAAACTAAAGATTTAGAGATAGAATGGGGTGCCTGGAGAGAAAGAGTGTGCAGGTTTCTAAGGTTGAATATTCACCTCTCATACCGAATAGGATGGAAACCTGGCAGAGTTGGGTTCAGCTACAATTCATAGTCTCTCTGCCAGCATTGGAACTGAAATGGATTTCTACACATCTGATGAGGCAGCTGTACCTCATCAAAATGAAAGTAGCATTGACTGTGCACACATTCATCAGAGCCAGAGGTGCATAGGCCACTTTAAAAACATAAAACAGCCATTACCCTGCAAAGTAATTAAGCTGACCGGATGCCAGATTAACTTAAAATTTGTCTAGGCTAGAATCACCCTACAGTTTCCTATAGCCTATCAATACCCAAGTATGGTTGATAAGGCCGCCAGGTGTAGTTTGGGACTTCCCTAGTTAAACACCAACCATTGTGCAAATACAATGTGACCTTGACCATCAATTCAGAATTTGTTTATTGTTATGTGTTTTGATAGAACACTCAGAATGTAACACATGAAAGCTGGAAGCTGCTTTTGCAGAATATCCAGAGCCAAGAACCCTTGGAGGGATTCAAATTTTGGCACACTGAGTCTTGTACTCAACCTTGAAAGCACAACAACACGTTGGGCAGCATGTGATAATAATTTATTTGGATACAGAAGAAGCAGCTCAGTAGATCTTGGGGGTACTTTACTAATGGGTTTGAAACTCATCACAATAAGTTTGAGGGGATGAAATAAGTTTGAGATGGCTGAAAGAAGATGGCGCTGGAGAATCACAATGACTTCTGCAGGCTACGTATAATACTTCCAAATATACCTCTTTTGAATTGCTCTCACTGCAAAACTTGGCAATCTCATCCAACCTTACCAACCAAACAGACATTATTGGGGATGCATGTATTGGCAACCAGGATGCCCTAACAGTTCCCCTTGACTCGTGACATGGAACAAGTTCATGCAATTTAACAGTAAGTAGGTCAAGTACACCCTCCCTCTTCAGATCTACAGAAAACAGGCAGGGCTGGTCGAAACCAAACAGTAAAATTTAGCCAATCAGTGAACCTGCCGGCCCCAAGGGTTCTTCTTGAGGTGTTCAAAGTGACATCAGCTTCATATGTGTGGTCAAGAACCAACTTTGGTGATTATGAGACCTCATGTGATTGGTCAGTCACTATAACTGGAATAGTATAAACGTAGTATGCATAACACCAGCTCTATGCTGGCAAACTTTCAGATTCCAACCTGAATTCTTGGTTACATAGTTTACGCTGTTGTAATCATCTTCATTTTCACCTCACCTTTCCTTTGTGTGCTGCTGCCTTCATTCCACCCACGTCAGCTCACTGCTGTTGTCAACATCCAATAGGCATTCCCAGTTCGTGTTGATTTTTTATTTTAATTTACTCCCGTTAATGATGGATAAATATGTACAGCAGGATCTCTGTGAGTCTGATGGTGATGAAGCCTTCAATTCAAATCCTGCTAAGAAACAGAAACTAAAGGAAGTGTGTCAATACCATGTTATATACCTGAAGTATGGTTTTATTCCATTCCCATCAGATCAGCGATGTCCCATGTGTCTTATTTGTAACACTGTACTGTCTAATGAAGCCATGAAACCATCAAGATTGCAGGAACAATTCTGTAAAAGTCACCCTGAAAAGGCTACTTATTATTCAGTTCCAGAAAATGTAAGAAGCATTTAAAAAGTGTTGCACATCCGAGTAATTTGCCATGAAAGCAAAAAATGACCTTGATAGTGGTTGTGTTGCCTCTTGTAACATTTCCAAAATGATAGCAAAGTGTGGAAAAACTACTACAATTGATGTAAGATTAACGATGTCTGCTGTATCAGAAGTGCTCACCACTGTTCTCAAAATGGATACCAGTATTTTAAAATCAATTCCTCTGAGTAGTAATTCTGAAGCTCGTCATATTGATAAAATGAGTGAAGACATTATCAACTATGCATCGAGCAAAAACAGAATTCGAGATACAACTGGATCAGTCAACTGTGCGAGACAACAAGGCATTGTTTATCAAAGATAGAAAAGTTTATGAAGAGATCCTGTTTTCTAAAAAGTTAAAAGCAAATATCAATGGAGAATCAATCTACAATAAGCTGAAAATGTGTATTGAGGGCAAAAGTATTTTGATTAGGATCATGATTCCTTGTGCAACAGATGGGACACCGCATGTGACAGGTTGCCATGATGGTTTAGTGGCATTTATGAAAAAAGGAATTTCAAGTCTATTTGCAACCTATTATGTAATTCATTGTCAACATCTCACAGCCAAGAACAGCCAAGAGCATTACTCATGTAATCTCTGCTATGAACAAAATTAAAGTTCATTCAGCAGAATATTTCACCAGTTATACCAAGATAATGATGAAGAGTTTGAACGCTTGTTTCTTCACATTGAAGTGCATTGGCTGTCAAAAGGTTATTGCTTAAAAGCTTTCTTTGATCTCTTTGACACCGTGGTTGAATACAAAGTCAACAAGATCTTAGGAAACAAGATTGAACTTCTACGTGGAGATGTGACATACCTAGCAGTCTGTATGAGAAAATGAACATTTATATATGAAACTGTAGGGTGAGGGTTTCAATTTAATCGAGGCAAAAATGCAGTGTCCACTTTTATCAGAAAATTGGAAATATATAAGCAAAAATATGAGAAGAATATTCTCACTGTTTCCCTGCATGGAAAGTATGGCACTCTCTTTCATAGATGGTGATTTGCAAGAGTACTGCTTACACCTGCAGTCACTGAAGAAGGATTTTCAGAATCAATTCAAGGATCTGGAATAATCTGGAAATCCTGAACTGGGTAATTAACCCATTTCTTTGCAAGGTGGAAGAACAGGAAGAGAGCTCGCAAGAAGAAAGTTTTGAAATTCAGAATGATGAAGAGGCAAAAATGCTTTTCAAAATTCTCAGCTTTTGTGGTATGTGGCTACACTGTCATATGAGGTTTCCTGGTCTTTGGAGAAGAGCCAAACTGCTCTTCATTGCATTTCTATCCTCCTTCCTTGTTGAAAGAGGCTTCAGTGCAGTGAACCACGTACTCACGAAAAACAGAAATTGCTTGGACATTGGTACATGTGTGTATTAAGGTTTTTTCACTCACAACTTGAACCAGAAATTTCAACACTTGCTAAAAACAAGTTCCAGTATCAAGTGACATGGGTGACAATAGGGCTTTGCTTTCTGATGAGCTCAGTGCCCTCTATGCTCGCTTTGACTGTCAAAGCATGGAAGAACCATCATGAACACCCACAGTCTCCAAAGACCATGTGATTTCAATCTCTGAGGCTGATGTGTGAGTAGCTATCAGGAGGATGAATCCACAAAATGATTCTGGCCCAGACGAGGTACCTGGCAATGTACTAAATAAAGACCTGTGCTGATCAACTTGCTGGAGTGTTCACAGAGAGCTTTAACCTTTCACTTTGGTAGTCTGAGGTCCCCACCTACTTCAAGCAGACTTCACTTATACCAGTGCCTAAGAAGAATATGGTAACCTGCCTCAATGACCATCATCCAGTAGCACTTTCATCCACTGTGATGAAGTGTTTTGGGAGGTTGTTGATGAAACATGTCAACTCCTGCATGAGAAATGACTTGGATCTGCTCCAATTTGCCTAGCAGTGCAACAAGTCCACAGCAGATGCCTTCTCATTGGCCTCCTCATAGAGCCCTGGAACATTTGGACAACGAAAATGCATATATTGAGATGTTCTTTATTAACCACAGCTCTGCATTCAATACAACCATCCCCTCATCCAATTGCACCTTGTACAATTGGTTCCTAGGATTCCTCACTTGTAGACCCCGGTCAGTTGGACATCACCTCCTCCATGATCTCCATCAGCATAGGTCCACCATAAGGCTAAGTGCTTTGCCCCCTGCTCTACTCTACATTTATGACAATGTGGATAAGCACAGCCCCAATGCCATTTTGAACTTTGCTGATGACACTACTGTCATAAACCAAAACAATGGTGGTGATGAACCAGCATATTGGAGGGAATCGACAATCTGGCTGACTGATGCCACTGTAACAACCTCTTACTCAATGTCAGCAAGACCAAGGAGTTGATTATTGAGGAAACTAGAGGTACATGAGCCTGTCCTCATTGGAGGAGCAGAGGTGGAGAGGAAGAACAAATTTGAATTCCTCAGTGCTATCATTTCAGTGGACCTGTCCTTGGCTCAGCACTCAAGTGCAATTACAAAGACAGCACAGCACACTTCTACTTGCTTAGCAGTTTGCAAAGATTCTGCATGGCATTTGAAACTGTAACAAATATAATAGATGTGTGGTGATGAGTATATAGGCTGGCTACATCACTGCCTGGTATGGAAACACCAATGCCTTTGAACAGAAAATCCTATAGAAAGCAGTGGATGCTGCCCCATCCATTATGGATAAAGCCCTCACCACCACTGAGCACATCTACACAGAGCATTGTCTCAGGAAAGCATCATCTATTATGGGGGCCCCCACCAACTGCGGCCATCAACAAGAAGGTCCAGGAGCCTCAGGACTCACACCAGCAGGTTTAGGAACAGTAATTACACCTCAACCGTCATACTCTTGAACCAAAGGTTATAATTGAGGGCGGAGCTTAGGGACAAAGGGCGGAGCTTAGGATGACAGAGCCTAACGGCGACTCCTTTGCATGTGTCTTTGGAAGCAGTGCTATTTCTATCTTTAATATCTCTTTTTTTTCCTTTTCAAGGCTCTTGTGAAGACCCTGACCTGCAGTAACACACTGAGTTTGGTCCTTTGCGGGAATGGGACCTGCTCTCAGGGTCTCACGGCCGGCCGCTTTTCGATTTTCCAAGGATGTGGCATGAAAGATTAGTGCGCCTTCAGCATGCCTGATTTTCATGGCTCTGGAGGCGGGCAGATTCGGGTTTGGTGCCGCCGTAGAAAATTGCTGTGTCATGGGAGTACACGGAAGATTGAAAGCAGCGAGCTGGCTGTGTGCCCAGAGACCCGAGATCTTTGGGCACAGAGTTCAGAAAAAGCGATGCAACAGACTACTAAGACCAGAAGTTGGTGAGCTGTTTTAGTTTTGTCTCCCCTTTCGTTGTGAAACTTATTAGATTGAGAGAGAGAGAGAGAGCCTGTGGTACGTCGGATACTGGGTGAACGAGTAGTCTTTGGGGTACTGCAAGTCTGTGTCTTTATTGATAATTTGCTGCATGCTTGCTTTTTTGTTGTTGGGGTGGGGGTTGTTGCTGCTTATGTGTGAGGGGGGAGCTGGGGGGACTTTGGAGTCCTAACATTTAACTGTCATTCATTCTTTGGGGCATTCTTCTGTTTTTGTGGATATTTGCGAAGAAAAAAAGAATTTCAGGATGTATATTGTATCCATTTCTCTGACATTAAATGTACCTATTGAACTTCACTCTACTTCACATGCCCCATTATTGAATTGTTCTTACAAATTATTGACTTACTTTCAAAGACTCTTCATTTCATGTTCTCAATATTATTATTTCTATTTTTTGTGTTTGCACATTATTGTTTTCTGCATACCCAAATTGGTGGTGTCTTTCATTGATTCTGTTTATTATTCTATTTTAGATTTATTGAATATGCCCATAAGAAAATGTGACATAGATATACTTTGATAATAAGTTTACTTTGAACTTTGGAAAGAAAGCAAACTGTGACAGTTAAAAGGCTTTTTAAAAAAAATTGTATGGATAAAAGAATAACTTCTAGGAATCAGTTAATCTGCAGTGACCTGAGGGACAAAATATCAGTTTGGTGGGGGCAGGTATGCAAATACCTTTTCAATTTATAGCACAATTTTTTCCCAATCCATGCACTCCACATTAAATGCTTTCACTTGACATTCCAATTATACAGAGAGATTTAAGACGTTTTTCCCATTTAGGAAATTAAACTTATTCCATAGTTATCCAATTATTCTGGATTCTTCTGTACATAAGTTTAATATAGTCTCGCCATTTATACCCATAACTTTGAAAGACTTTTAATAATATACATCAATAATACTCCATTAATGTTTATAACTGTTTAATAACATATCCTCAGCTCTATGCTGAAGTTTCTGTATTGGCTCTGAGCTCAAATCCCTGGAACAGAACAAATCAACAACTTGCTGATTCAGATGTGAAAGTATGTAGAAAGTTTTCCACTGGTACAGAGAAACAGTTGATAGGTAATTTATCTTGTCAATTATCAAAACTCGTGAACCTTATTTAATTTTGAAAAGTTGGCTCTCACATTTCTGAACTTTTTGGTTTGGTACCTACTAAGAGAAAAAGAAATCTTATTGAAACAATTTTAAAAGTGTTGAACGTAAGGTTGTTTGCTTGGTTGCTGAAAATAAGGAACTGAATTCATATTGTAGATGTGATTCACTGATTTTTGGTTGATACAAAAAAACTTGACTAAAGGATCATAACAGACCATAACAGCTAGATCAAAGTCAGCGAGTCAGGAGGTCGAGGCCCAGTGGTTGAAGCCCCTGGGTCAGTGAGTTTGGAAATTGGAGGCCAGGAACAACCTCCTCATGTCGGTAACTTCTCAGGTCAGAGGCTCATGCAGGATCAGAGTTCAAGGTCTGGTGTTCTAAGTTTGGTGATCAGCAAGTCCTGGGGTCGAAAATGAAGATTCAAACCCTAAGTTCGATGACTGAAGTTAGCTATTTCAGAATTTGTGGCCTGATGTCGGGACTTCCGGTTCTGGTGAGTCCATAAGTCAGATACACAGTGTCTGCGAGTCCACGCCAGGGACTGAAGGTCGAAGGCCGGGAGGTGGCTTGTCTTGGAGCTTGAGTGTAAGTGGGTGGGTGGCAGGGAGGAAAGAGACTTGATTTTCTGTTGTTATTTAGTTTTGCTGCTATTGAGTTGTTGTTGTTACTGATGTTGTTCTGCTGAACATTGTTGTTTGTTACGACCAAGGGCTCTGCCATGGAGTCTGGCTGACTTTCCACATGCACAGCCAAAAAGGGTCAGCAATTGCACTTGCGAATACGCACATTCCAACCAATTAGTGTTCCTTTCAGGTTGCATTTAACTCCCTTCCTTTCATTTCAGTCTTGTTGAGTCTTGACCAAAAGCACAGTAACGTCAACACTCCCTGTTACCTCTGGCCTTATTCCAGAAAAGAAGTGTGCCTTTGTTTAGATTGATTCTGTAAAGGAGTGGTATTTATTTTGTATTAATTTACTGCTTCTGAGTCACAGTGTCAGTTTGAGAGTTTCAGTTAACGGCTCTGTTAGCCTCGTGTTTATTGTTTTTCCCTTTAATTCTGCACAGTTCTTATTAAAAGTCAGTGAACTGTTAATTTGGTTCAGTGTCTCTCCCTCTGCACTTGGGCGAAGACCACGCATCCTTTTCGGCAAGACCTGGTCACAAAGAAAATGGGCCCAGCGGAGTCAGATTAGCTGACCCTGCCCCTGACATTTGTGGTTCAGATAGGACAGAAGGTAAAGTCAGTGGAGGTTGTGTTGGTGGAGGTGCCTCATGCAGTGTACCAGCTCTTCTCAAAATGACAAGTCCAGCCCAAACTGACGTTAGTAGAGAAGAAGCTCAAATCAGTAGAGTCTGTGTTGGCCGAAGTGTCTCACACAGTGCAACTGTGACTCTCAGAGCAGCAAACCCAGTCCAAGCAGGAAGAATAGATGTCAGCCCTCACAGCAACAGTTCAGCAACTCAGCACAGACAGAATTGAGTGGTAGCGATTACTGTTCTCACAGTTGCAGTTCAGCAGCTGACTACCAACAGCCAAAAATCAGGTGACAGTCATTATCAGATTCAGCAGTCTTCAGCCAAGTCAGTCCCACTCCCAGCATCTCCCACATCCTCCTATTTAACGGTGTCATCAGCCTTGGCCACGAATGCCCTGATTCCCATGACACTGTCTGGACACCAGGCTGATACTCCAGTTGCAGGAATTTTATTACCTAGTGTGAACTAACTTTCCAAATCCAGCCAGGTTCAGTGATGGTATATGTAAACTGACTTACATGGTGAATCTCTGAGATGGACCCCACTCAACCTGTTCAATGCTCTACAGGAGCAATTTTAATCCCTAGCCCAGTCATTCCAGCAAATCTTAGTCATATTCAAGAGAGTTCTTGATCTTCCGGTAGGGGATCAGGAGGTTACCCATCAACTCCTGGACTTGCTCTATGGAAAGGGACAGGGAAAGACTACACAGGAAAGTTCTGTGATGACTGCAGGCTGTGTGGCGAGCAGGACAGCCTGGGTGATCTGATAAATCTGGTCATTTGATATGGCAACTGAGAGGTGCAAATAAAGGATGCCCTGAGCTTCCTACTCCTTAAATGACCATCCGTCTTCACCCGCTCTCTCATCACTGAGTACACAGTCCACAGAGGAGCCTACACAGGCAGGGTGCATGCACCTATCAGAGCAAGAGCAATATTAGTTCAGGAGTACAGGTTTCCACCTCAACTGTGGTGATCCAGGACGCTTCTGGGAATCATGTCCCAATCGCCCAGTAGGAAGGGAGTTCTGACAGGTTGATTCATCCAGTAAGCATCTTCCCCTAATCATGTAATGCCCCCAGCTTCCTTGTTGTGGGGGTCTCAGACCTGTGAGCTTCAGACATTTATTGACCCTGCAGAGTCCGGAAACCTCATGTATATCTCTCTGGCTCAAGGACAGAGAGTTCCAACTCAGCAATTGAGAGAGAATATTGATGTCAAGTCTCTGGATGATTGGCCTCTGGATACCGGCAAGATCCACCTCTCCACAGAACCCCTCCAATTTATGCTAGAAGGCAGCCATGGGACCAGCTCTTCTTCCATCTTGTTCATTCACCTGAACTGCCGCTGATACTTGGCCTTCACTGGCTATCTCGACACAACTCATGGATCAGTTGGTCCTTAAGCGCACTCCAAAAATGGGGACTAGCATGCCCGTCTACCTGACAGGTTCCAGCTCAAGCCTTTGTCAGCGCTGAATATGCTGACATTCTTCAGGTCTTTAATAAGAAGAAAGCCACCTCCCTGCCTCCATACTGACCATATGACTGCGTTATTGACCTCTGCTCGGCCCTGCTCTTCCCCAGGCCTTGCTCCTTTCCCTCTCTCATCCTGAAATGGTGGTCATGGAATAGTACATCAAAGAGGCCTTGGCCTTTCCACTCATCCACCTCTCAACCTTGCTTGAAGGGACGGGTTTCATTTTTTGTGATCAAGGATGGTAGGCTCTGTCCCTTCATTAACTATCAGCCCCTCAACAACATCACAGTGAACAACTGCTTCCCTCCTTCCCTGCTTGTCTCTGTGTTTGAACATATCCAAGAAGCAACCATATTTTCAAGATAGATCTATGCAATGCCCTCAGCCTGGTTCGTATCTGAGAAGTGGACAAGTGGATGACAACATTCCACTCCTCCATTGGCTACTATGAGTACCTCATGATGCCCTTTGCTCTGACCAATGCCCCCACTGTTTTCTCAGGCCCTAGTCAGTGAAGTGCTCCAGGACATGTTAAATCTGTTTGTTTTTGTATATTTGGATGATATTCTTATCCTGGTTCTTGGTAGGAACATGTCTAGCATGTCCAGAAGATGGCTCCTCAAGTACAGCTCTTAAGCCAAGCCAGAGAAGTGTGAGGTCCCCAAAGAGCAGGTCTCACTCTTGGACTAGGTCCTCAGTATGTAAAGGTCAGGCTATCACAGAGTGGCTCAAACCATCTACAGTCAAACAGGTGGGGTCATTCCATGAGTTCATTGGAAACTTCAGTTTCATTGCAGCCTCCATTAGTGTACTCACCAAGAAGTCAACTGCAGGATTCCTTTGGACAAGTGAAGCAGATCAAGCATTCTTAGAACTAAAGTGACACTTCACCACTGTTCCAGTTCTGCAACATCCTAACCCATTCTGTGCACTCTTCATTGAGGTAGATACATCAGATGTTGTTATTGGAACTATACTCTCCCAGCACCTTTGTGGTTAAGTGGCTGCACCCCTAAGTTTTTCTTCCCCATCAATTGACTCCTGCCGAATCTTAACTTCACTGGCTGGAGGGGATAGAGCACTCTGTTGTCGTATGGAAACTTTCCTATGTGCAGAATGCTTAGTGACTCACCTCCCACCAGGGCTGCTGGGCCCTATTCTCCAGATGGTTTAATTTCACCCTTACCTACCATCTTGGCAGCAAAAACACTAAGGCCAATGCTCTCTCCCAGCAGTTCAATGGGTCTGAGGACAATGCTAATCTACAGTTCATTCTTCTTCCCTGACATATCCCCCTTTGAATGCTAGAAGGGAATCCAGCCACCACTCTTCCCTGACCAGGAGACAGAGATGGGAGTTCCTGCTGCTGAGCAGTTGGTCCAATGCTAAAAATGCTTATGGAGATGGGCCAGGGCTTCTCTTCCGTGTGCTCAGAAACAATATGCCTGGCAGGCTGCTCAGTTCCACCAACAAGTGAAACAACTCAAGCCAGAGGAGAAAGTCTAGCTGGCATATGGAGATCTTCCAATGAAACTTGAGAGCTCAAGTTGACCCCACACTACATGGGACCACTTGTAATGAAGAAGGCTATCAGCAAAGATTCACAGAATTATGCCTACTGTCATCAATGAAGATTCACCCAGTATTCCAAGTTTCCCACCTCAAGCTGGAGACTACCTCCCCCCTTGCTCCAGTCAACCCCTCCTCCTCCTCCTCCTCCCTTGGTGAGGCCCAGAGGAACTTTCTGGGATTCCAAATCTTGACATTCTGGGCAAGTTTCTCATCTGAACCTTCCAGGGACACAACTCTCTGGCACCTCAGAAGTGGCGCTTAAGGAGGGGTGGAGCCCTGTCACAACCACGGACTCTGCCGCAGAGTCTGAGCGCTCTCACAGGCGGGCCGCTGTAAAGGTTTGGCAATCACAGTAGGGTTCCTTTGTGGTTGTATTTAAATCAATGTCTTTCATTTCAGTCTTGTTGACTCTTGACCAAAGGCACAGCAATGTCTACGCTCCTTGCGTACCTCAGGCCTTGTTCAGGGAAAGAAGATTACTGCTTAGATGCTGTAAAGGAGCGGTATTTGTTTAGTATTAAGTTACTGCTTCTGAACCGTAGTGCCAGTGCTAGCTTTCCGTCTGAGATTATTAGTTAACAGCCCTGTTGGCCTAGCATTTATTATTTTTCCCTTTAATTCTGCACAGTTTTTAGTACAAGTTAGTGAACTGTTCATCTACTTCAGTGTCCCTCCCTCTGCACTTGGGCCATAATTGCACATCCTTGTCAGTGGGCATTGCTATGTTGGTGCTGGAATGTACGATGAGACTTGCCGGCTGCCCCAGCACATCCTGTGTTGTGTTGGTTGTTAACGCGAATGACTCATTTTCTTGTATGTTTCAATGTACGTGTAATAACCGAATCTGAATCTGAACCAGAACAGGAGCAGAATTAGGCCATTTGACCCATTGAGTCTGCTTCACCATTCAATCATGGCCTTTTTTTTAACCTCATTATCCCATCTTCTCCAAATAACAGAGGTACACCAAATCCATAATTTCTGAAGCTTTTTTTAGAGTTTGCAAATTAATTAAGCTGTAAGTGGTTATTTGCATATTAATAACATTATTAATACACAATGTAGATACAGAGTATGTAAAATATATTAAACCGTTCTGAAAATGGATCAGGTTCTTCTATGAGCTATGGAAATCTGGAGTGAACCTTGCAAAACCACTATTCTTGCAACATCCATTTGGCCTCAATTTGCACTTTATGAACTCCAGCTCATGAACTTTGTGGAACAATCACAGAAAACTAGGAGCAATGTTGTGATGAAAGTTTATTGTTTTTATTGCTCCTTCATGGTATACACTACTGAGGTTGGTGTCACTGAGTCATGCAGCACATAAACCGGACCTTCAGCCCACAGGCCGATCACTGAGCACTCTTCAAAACTAACTTCTTTTACCAGCACAGTTCATAGCTTTCTATGCCATTCTCATGCTGATCTAGATCATTCTTAAATGCTCAGCTGAAATTTGCCCCATCACCCATTCAGACAGTATGATTTAGATTCTAACCACCCACTGGGGGAAAAAAATAATCCACCTCAATAACCTGTCAACCCTTAAAGGTATACTTGTGGTTATTGGTTTAAGGTCCAAGGTTCAAGGTATATTTATTATCAAAGTATGTAAGCAGTATACAACTCTGAGATTTGTCTTCTGCAGATAGCCATGAAACAAAGAAAACCGTGGAAGACTTTTAAAGAGACACATCAACAATCCCCCCCCCAAACACGTGCAAAAAAAAAGCAAATCATGCAAATCGCAGCAAGAACAGTAACAAGAACATCAACCCCAAACCTCAAACCTTCCCTCATGCAAAAGAACAGGCAAACTGCACAAACAGCAGCAAGTAAGAACGGTGAAAACACAAGAGTCCAAGTGAACCACAGTAGAATCCACAAATCACAGAAGCTGAACATCAGTACTGTAGTACTGCGCTTTGACAGCATGGAGGGAGTGAGGGAGGGGAGGGGACGGGAGGGGAGAGAGAGAGAGAGAGAGAGAGAGAGAGAGAGAGAGAACTCGAATTTAGGGACACTCCTTGGGGAACAGCAAGCGAGAGACCGTCACACACAGACACCTTCTCCGGCATAAATTGGTGTAAATGTTCTGGAGAAAATTTACCTGCTAAATATCATATCTATACCCCTCATAATTTTTTAAATCTGATGGGTCCCTACTCAGCCATGTGAGATCCAAGGCAAACAAACTGAGCCTATCCACTCTCTCCCCACAAATGAACTGTTCCACTCTAGTCATTGTCCCACTGAATCTCCTCTGCATACTCTCAAAAGAACCACATCCTTCCTAGACAGTGGTGACCAAAATTGCACAAAATACTCCATCCGTGGCCTAATCAACATTCTATAAACTTGTACAAAATCTCCTTGCTTCTGTCTCCATACTTATACATACAGTTCAAAATTCAGAGCAAATTTGTTCTTGATTTATATTAATGTTATAATAAACTATAAGACCATAAGACATTGGAGCAAAATCAGGTCATTTGGCCATCAAGTCTGCTCCATTATTCTATCACAGCTCATTTATTATCCCCCTCAACCCCATTCTTCTGCCTTCTCTCAGAAACCTTTGACACCTTGATAAGCCAACCTCTTCCTTAACTATAATCAATAACTTGGCTGGCATTGACTTCTGTGGCAATGAATTCCATAGATTCACCTCTGGCTATGGAAAATTTTCCTCATCTATCTTCTAAATGGATATCCCTCAAATCCTTGTTCGTGCCCTCTCATCCTAATCCCTATTGAATACAGACCCAGAGCCATCAAACACGCCTCATATGTTAACCCTTTAATTCCTAGGGTCATTTATGTGAATCTCCTCCAAACCCTCACCAATGCCAGCAGATAAGGGCCCCAAAACTGCTCACAATACTTCAGTGCAGTCTGACATGTGCCTCATAAAGCCTCAGCATTCCATCTTTGCTTTTGTATTCTAGCCCTCTTAAAATGAAAGCTAACATTGCATTTGCCTTCCTAACCACCAACTAAGCCTGCAAGTTAACCTTTGGGGAATCCTGCATGAAGACTTCCAAGTCCCTATGAACCTCAGATTTTTGAATTTTCTCCCCGTTTAGGAAATAGTCTTTGCCTTTATCCCTTCTACCAAAGTGTATGATCATGCACTTCTCTACACTATATTCCATCTGCCACTTATTTGCCTATACCCCCAATCTCTCTAAGTCATCTGCAGACATCGTTCTTGCTCAACACTACCTGCTGCTCCACCTATATTCATATCATCCACAAACTACAAAGCAATCAATTCATTCACCTAAATAATTGACATACAACGTGAAAAAAAAAGTGGTCCCAACACCTAACCCTGGAGCACACCACTAGTCACCAGCAGCCAACCAGAAAAGGCCCCTTTTATTCCCACTCTTTGCCTCCTGCCAGTCAGCCAATCTTCTATCCACGCTAGTATCTTTCCTGTGATACCATGGGCTCTTATCTTGTTAAGCAGCCTCACCTTCTGCACCTTGTCAAAGGCCTTCTGAAAATCCAATTAAACAACATTCATTAACTCCTTTATTTATCCTGCCTGTTATTTCCTCAAAGAATTCCAACAGATTTGTCAGGCAAGATTTCCCCTTTGGAAAACAATGCTGACTCTTGTCCCAGGTACCCCAAAATCTCACCCATAGACTCCAACACCTTCCTTACCACTGAATACAGAGTAACAAGCCTATAATTACTTTTCTTTTGCTTCCCTCCATTCTGATAGAGAGAAGTGACATTTGCAATTTTCCTGACCTCAGGAACAATTCAGAATCTACTGATTCTTGAATGGTCATTCCTAATGCCTCCCCAATCTCTTCAGTTGCCTCTTTCAGATCCTTGGGGTGTACACCATCTGATCCAGATGACTAACTACCACCAGGCTTTACAGTTTACAGTCATGCATTTCTGGCACTCTGCTCACTTCTTCCATGGTGAAGAGTGAAACTGTACTGATCCTGATGTGACCTAATCAACCAGGATCCACCGTACAACACCGTTCATCACCTTTTTGATTTTGCCCCCATGTTGCACTTCAACTCATTTCACTGACTGCAATTTTGCCCTGTCATCTTCATAGTCTTATACTAAACAATGCACTCGGCTGTATACTAATTGCTCCATCCTCAGCCCTATCACTCCAGTTCCCATTTCCCTGCCAAATAAGTTTAAACCTTCCTCAACAGCTCTAGCAAACCCACCCAAAAGGATATCAGTCCACTTCAGGTTCGGGTGTAACATGTTCCAAAAAAGAGCTCCATATGATCGAGAAATCTGAAACCCGGCCCCCTACAACAATTCCTCAGCTACTCATTCATCTATAATTATCATCCTATTGCTGCCCTGACCAACAGTGGCACTGGAAGTATCCAGAGATTACTATCTTGATGGTCCTGCTCTTCAACAACTTTCCCAACACATTGCTATGGCTCCTCTTCCCGTCTTTCTATCTATGTCATCAACGCCAATGCTGCAACACAACATCCTGGCTTCTCTTTTCACAGTCACTGAATCTTCTGTCCATCCTCCTAACTATTGAGTTACCTATCAGTATCGCTCTGCCTAACTTCCCTACAAAGCCTCAGAGCCGGCCTCAGTGCCACTGGCCTGGCTGCTGCTACTGTGCCCTGATAGGTCATTCTTCCCCCCCATCCCCAGCAGTATCTAAAGGGTATACTTGTTGCTAAGGGGAGTAGCCACAGGGAATCCTACACTGACTGCTTTCCTCACAGGTGAGACTTTTACTGAGGTGGTCTATTACTTGAAGCCCACATTCTGGGTGTGACTGCCTCAGTAAAAGTTTCATCTACGAGGTTTTCGGCCCCCTGGATGGTCGAGCACATCCAACTCCAGCTTTTTGACCTTGTCAGTCAGTTGCTGAAATTGGTTGCACATTCTGCTGCTGTAGTCATCAGGAAGTCTGTTAGGTACCCTGAGATCCCACACCTTACAGGAGGAGCATTCCACTTCCTGAACTTGTTAACACTGGGAAGGCGTTCCATCTAAGAGAGGGAAAACTCTGATTTCAAACCTCCGCTGCCTTGCGGCCATACCCACTCATGGGAAAGGCTTCGGGAGTAAACCCTGAGGACAAATCCGGAGCCGGAGTCCCTAAGGCAGTC
The DNA here is from genome assembly GCF_030144855.1 of Hypanus sabinus. Lineage (NCBI taxonomy): Eukaryota > Metazoa > Chordata > Chondrichthyes > Myliobatiformes > Dasyatidae > Hypanus > Hypanus sabinus. Next base: position 50,724,971 of record NC_082707.1, read on the forward strand.
TGACGTTGCCTGCGACAACACTGCTGCCAAGTTGTATTGGCCCTTTCCCTTCCCTTGGACAACATTGGTGGCATGGAGAGGGGAGACAGGCTGCATGGGCAACTGCTGGTCTTCCATACAACCTTGCCCATGCCTGCGCTCTGGAGAGGGCGCAGATCTGTGGTCTCACAAGACTAATGGATGCCACACACAACACTTGTTATACCTCTGACTTCTCAAGGTGAAGTTCCAGCCTGCGCCTATTGAGGAAAAAACCTGACTACTCTTAGCACTGACTCATTCACAAAATGGCCACTCCAATAATGGGTGCTCTGTTTGCACCCTGCTTCTTTACATTGGCCACTGCCAGGTGCCTAAGGGGTCTTTATGACTGCAGCCTGCGGAAAAGTTCTGAAAGGTCCTGAACTCTTTTAAACCTCACACATCTTCACCAATGAAAGGTCTCTTGCGATAATTGTAGCCCACCGAAAATTTCAACAGGAATACATTACAACTGGCTCAAGTTCCTGGCCCTCATATCGTCTTTTACCAGCTACTGTTCACTGAAACTGGTTATGCAAGTAGATAAGATGGTGAAGGCAGGGTTTTGCATGCTTGCCTTAATTGGTCGGCATGCTAAGGTGTAAGAGTGAAGAATTCATGCTGCAGCTATATCAGATGTTAGTTAGATCTCACTTGGAGATCTGGTCGCCCCATTATAGGAAGAATGTGGAGACTATGGAAATACTGAAAAGATGTTTACCAGGATGTTGTCTGGATTAGAAGACATGAGGCAAAAGGAAAGGTTGCGCAAACATGGATTGTTTTTCCTAGAGTGTTGGTGGCGGAGAAGAGATGTAATAGAGATTTTTGTTAATTATAAAAACATAGATAGAATCAGAATCTTTTCCCCAGGGTAGACATGTTAAACACCAGAGAACATGCTTTTTAAAGTTAGAGAGGAGAGAATTTTTTTTTAAGTAATGAGGCTGTGTGGAATGGGTTCTTCATCTGTCCTGATGAAGGGTCTCATCCTGAAATGTCCACAGTTTATTCCTTTCCATACACGCCACCTGACCTGCCATCTTTCTCTAGCATTTTCTCTATGTTGCCCTGGATTTCCATGATTTGCAGAATCTCTTCATGTTTATGAATTGCTATCTCTATTAGTGTCACTTACAGAAATATGCTCAAACTTGGAGGAAAAAAGGCCACAGCCAGCTAACCTCCTGAAAACAATTTGTAAAAAAGACCTATTATCAAGTAACTTAGGATTAAAGTTTAGAACAGGCAAAGCACTTGTGCTTGATCCATCATGCTACCCATCTCAATTTTTGACATCATTTTTCAGCAATACTTCAGTAAGAAAATCGCGAATGTCACTCAACCCTTTAAGGAGAGAGGGAGGCAAAAGACAGGAAATTATAGGACACTTAGTGGTTGGGAAGATGTTAGAGTCCATTATTTAGAATGAAGTTTCAGGGTACTTGGAGGCACATGATAAAACAGGTCAAAGTCAACATGACTTCCTTCAGTGGAAATCTTGCTTGACAAATCTGTTGGAATTCTTTGTGGAAATAACAGGCAGGAGAGACAAAGGAGAGTCAGTAGATGCTGGGTAACACATTAAAAGTACTGGCTGAAGCAGGATCAATGAAGGGGAATGAACAGTTGATATCCTGGGCCAAGACCCTTCACTGGAAAGGAAGGGGGTAGAAGTGGCAAATCGCATAACTAGGGCTATGGATAGGGCTTTAAACTAAGTAGCAGGGTGGTGGGTTCAACAGATTAGAGAAATATGGAGAAAGTCAAAAAGTGTGGATAAAGATGAAGTAAAAGCAAAAGTTAAAAAAGAGAAAAGTAAGGGTGGAGTGAAGAAAAGTCAAGTGCAAAACAAAGATTTCCAGATTTTAAAAGCACGATGAGAGTAAGGGTGCTTTTTCTGAATGTCTGTAGTATTCGAAACAAGGTCAGTGAGCTTGTGGCACAAATCAGCGTAAAGGGGTATGATTTAGTGGCCATTACAGAAACGTGGTTGCAGGGTGGAGAGGATTGGGAAATATCCAAGAATATTAGGTAATATGGAAGGATAGGCAGGAAAGTAAGGGAGGGGGGATAGCACACTTAATTAAGGTTGAGATCAGAGCAATAATGAGAAACAATATAAGATCTAACCTTTAAGCAGCAGAATGTTGAATTTGCCTGGGTGGAGATTAAGAATACTATGGAGAAATAGATCACTGGAGGGAGTATTCTATAGGTCATCAAATAATAACATTACAATGGCACAGGTAATAAACAGAGAAACATCTGAGGCATGTAAGAATGAAACAGCAGTTATCGTGGAGGACTTTAACTTGCACATAGATTAGGTGAATCAAATTGGTTGAGATAATGGGGAAATGGCAGTATAGATTCGGCAAAGGCAGACCCTGTTCGACAAACTTACCGAAGATCTTTGAGGACATAATAAGCTCAGTGGATAGAGGGGAAGAGGTGGACATTATTTACTTGGATTCCCAGAAGGCATTTGATAAGGTGTCACATAAAAGACTTTTCCATAAGATAAAGATGCATGGAGTTGGGGGTGATGTATTAGCACAAATAAAGGGTTGTTTAACCGATAAAAAGCAATTAGTTAGGATACATGGGTGTTTCTCTGTTTGGCAATCAGTGGTGAGCAGTGTGCCACAGGGGTTGGTGCTGGGCCCATAACTGTTCACGATATATATTAACGGTCTGGAAGAGGGTACCGTGTATAGTGTATCTAAATTTATTGATAATATTAAATTATGTGGAAAAGCAAATTGTGGAGAGGATATGGAGAGTCTGCAGAGAGATATGGATAGGTTAAGTGAGTGGGCAAGGGTCTGGCAGATGGAGTACAATGTTGGTAAATGCAAGGTCATCCACTTTGGAAGGAAATATGGAATATCAGATTATTATTTAAAAGGTAAAAGATTCCAGCATACTGCTGTGCAGAAGGGTTTGGGAGTGTTTGTGCATGAATCGCAAGAGGTTGGCTTGCAAGTGCCACAGGCTATCAAGAATGCAAATGGAATGTTGGCCTTCATTGCTGGAGGGAATGAATTTAAGAGCTGTATAGGGTACTGGTGAGGTCGCATCTGGAGTATTGTGTGCAATTCTGGTCTCCTTACTTGAGGAAAGATCTACTGGCTTTGGAGATGGTGCAGAGGAGAATCACCAGGTTGATTCCAGAGATGAGGTGGTTACACTATGAGGAGAGATTGAGTTGCCTGTACTTGTGGGAATTCAGGAGAATGAGAGAAGATCTTATACAAACATATAAAATTATGAAAGGGATAGATAAGATAGAGGCAGGAAAGTTATTTCCACTGGTAGGTGAGATTAGAATTTAGGGACATAACCTCAAGATCCAGGGAGTAAATTTAGGATGGAGATGAAGAAATTCTTTTCCCAGACAGTGGTGAATCCTTGGAATTCTCTGCAAGGAAGCAGTGGAGGCTACTTCAGTAAATATATTTAACACAAGTTTAGATAGATTTTTGCAAGGTAGGGGAATTAGGGTTATGAGGAAAAGGCAGGTAGGTGGAGATAAGTTCATGATCAGACCAGGTGAGCCATGACCTTATTGAATGGCAGAGCAGGCTCGACAGACCAGATGGCCGACTCCTGCTCCTATTTCTTATGTTCTTATCTGTGTCTGCACTCCTTCCCTCCCTCCCCCATTCCAAATACAGCCTGACCATTGCTTTATAAAGCCTTAGCTTTGCATCCTTGCTTTTATAATCTATCCTCTCAAACTGAATGCTATCACTGTATTTTTCTTTCTTACCACCAAATTAACCTGCAAGTTAACCTTTAGGACTCCCAAATCCTTATACACCTCCGCTTTCTGAATTCCATCAACTACACTGCTCTCTCATCAATATATTTTATTAGCTCTTTGAAAAATGTAATTAAAGCTGTATGGACTATCTTTTACTAATCCCTGCCTTTCCAAGTATAACATAATCCTGTCCCTCGGACCTTTATTTCCAATATTAACCCCACCACTGAAAAGATAACCTCCTCAATGCTGGAGAAACCAGGCAGATGGCCTTGTGAAGCACCCACATTCATCTTCAGTGATGACCCTGACGTTCCAGTTGCTTGTCACTTTAATTCACCAAGCCACTCCCACTCTGAGATTTTTGTCTATGGTCTCCTGTGGTATTTTAATGAGGTCCAATGCCAGTTTGAATCACAGCTACTGATGCACAGCATGTCCTTGCTCCTGAAAAACAGCAAGCTGCTAACAAGCTGTATCTCTCTGTCGGCTGAGAGCAACAATATAGTGTAGTTGTGAATGGCATCTTGGTGTTCAATGAGAACATCAAAATGATCTCTGCTGGCTCACTGTTGTTCCTTTGGAGCTTTAAGCTACTGACCCATGGCAGAGAGCAGTCTTCCAGATGGTTCGTGGTGACACTGCTCACTCAGAGATGGTTGGTGTGGCATCAATCTCTGTCACAACAGCAGCTGCCATCAGAACACTAGCAGCTTACTACTGATCCTCTGAAAAGGCATGAATGTGTATCTAAGTTTCATTTTTACTTTAAGCGAGGCTTGTCCTTATAACCTGGTGGTGTAATGACGTCTGGCATTCTCATACTTTTATGTATAACTTGTAATGATTTATTTAAACAAAGAATGCTTAATCAAACAATATATTCACAATATAACAGATATGACCAAAATATTAAATAAACAACACAATGCTCCTCCCTGCTTAGCTATAAACTCCAACTCAATATAGAATGCTTTTCAAATGTATACTATATAAAACAATTTCAATAGAGACATCCACAGCATAGTAAATTTTAAATTGTCCCACTTAGGCCTGAAGATTTAATCACTGTGGAGGATTTCTTACTCTTGAGGGATAATGTCTTTTCTAAGGTTGGGTCACTCAGGAGTGACTTGCGGCTGTGAAACAATCTTAGATTCTGGGGCTCCCTCTGTGGTGATTGTTGGAGTCAATTCTGGGACTGCAGGAAGTAGTTCTGACAGCTCTGAACACCTTTCTTCTCCTTTATTCTTTCTTTTCCAAGATCTCTTAGCATTTTCTGGACATGTTGGTATTTTGAAAAGTATGTGACAAGCTGTTTGATCTGCTGATCTATCCCAGGTCACCAGTCAAAGCTTCAAGACAATGCTTTCAGTTTGACCATGGCTAGATGACTGACACTTAGCTCCTCCAACACTTTAGCTCTCATCTTGGATGGTGCAACAACTCTTAATTCCTATAAAAAGCAACCTCCTTCAAGGGCAAGTTCATTCTGGCACTAGTGAAAATGGGGGAGCTGGAACTTCTGCTACAAATATCAGCCATTTTAAGTAGCCATGTAGACATGAGACAGTCTGTGGTCTTTCCTGGTTTCTGTTTGAATCATCTCTGCCATAATAGGAAGGCTTTTGATTTGTATTAATGAGAATATGTCCAGAGCAGAGTTCTCATTTGTAAATTTTTCAGGTATTTCCTTTTTCAAGGGTAAATGAGGCAATCCATCAGCACTTCCATGATCAGCTGTCCTCTTGAATTCAGCCTTGGAATTATGTCCTCCAAGAAACAGAGCCCATGTTTGCAATCATGCAGCTGCTGTTAGTGGAACCTCCTTCTGTGGATTGAAAATGGACACTAGTGGTTGATAGTAATGAGGGTAAACTCTCTCCCATACAAGTACTGGTTGAAATGTTTTACACCCCAAACCAGACTCAAGGCCTCATTGTCAATCCGTTTGTAATTGTTCTCTGCAGCAGTAATGGAATGTGATGCAAAGGCTATGGGCCATTCACTCTCATTACTCATAACATGAGACATGACTGCACCTGTCCCATAGGTGGGGTGTCACAGGCAAGATCATAGTGGTGCTAGCAGTGTCTGATGTCACCATTTCCTTTACCTTTTGGAAAGCTACTTCACATTGCTTTCTCCATTGTCATTTCTTCCCGATTTGTAATAATGTGTTCGAAGGGTAGAGCACAGTAGCCAGGTTTGGCAGAAATCTGTTATAATAATTAAAAAGTCCTAAAATGGACCACAACTGTGACATATCCCTTGACCTTGGGGCATCTCCCACTGCCTGAATTTTCTCAGCATGCTTGTATAATTCTTGTGCGTCAATGGTGTGACCATATTAAGTGATGGTTGGTTTAAAGAATTCACCCATCGCATCATGCTCTGAGCTCATAATCTTTCACACTGCCTTGAGACTTTGGACTCCTAATGAAGGGTTTTGGCCCGAAACGTCGTCACTACCTCCTCCCATAGATGCTGTCTGGCCTGCTGAGTTCTGCCAGCATTTTGTGTTTTTATTACTTGAGACTTTAGAGATGTTTCTTGTCATCCAGGTAACACTGAGTGCATGGGCAAGCTTACAGCATCTGGTCCATAACTATCTGCCAGGGTGCAAGTGCAGATTCTATTATCAAAATAAGCCTATTATAATGATAAAGCTCTTTTGCAAGTCTTTATGGTGAGAAACACTTTAGACATTTCTCCCATCTCCACATGTAGGTACACTTCAACTTAGTCCACGTTGGTGAAGTGCTTCCTTCTAGAAAGGTATTCTCTATCCTGGGCAAAGTGTATTGATCTACTTTCAGTTCTGGTTTGATGGTGACCTTAAAATCACCACAGATCCTGATAGATCCATGCTTCTTGGCTACTGGATTGGGTGTTACCCATGGGCTCCACTCAACCTTGGAAAGAAATTCTTCAGCCTTCATGTGATCTGGCTCACTGACTACTTTATCATGAATAGTATCATGAACCAGGAAGGATTTGCAAAACTTGGGGGCAGTATTTTCATTTATCACTGTTTCGCTGTTAATATGTTTGAGTTTTCCAATGCCATCCTTGAACACTGCTCTGACATCATCCAGTATGTTTCCTGATTCACTTTTAGCCAACTCCATTGCAGGGGATGTGGCATGCAAATGGTGGATGTATTCCAACCTAATGTAGTTGTCTCCGGCACTCACATCCCCACAATGGTAGCACTTCTGTTTTTTACCACATGGAACCCAATGTGACCTGTTGGTTGTTGTATTTCACTGTTACAAATGCCATTCCCACAGGAGTTATCTTTTGTCCAGTTCTTTGTTGGCTATCTGCAGATTCCAGTTTAGTATGTTTGAAATGCCATTCAAACTCAAATTGTGGAATGACTGAAACAGCTGTGCCAATGTTCAATTCCATTTTAATTAATTTGCCATTCACTTCTGGTGTAAGCCATATTGTTTGTCTCATGTTAGTTTTCGCATTGTAAATCTTAAGGCTACTACATCTTGTGTCACTCTAATCACTATCAGGATTTTCATCAACAGCATGCAGATCAGTGCTCTTGTTGAAATTGCAATTTGACTTTTTATCTTTTTCTCTTCCTTGTGCAGTCCATTCATTTTTGTCTGCCCAGCACGTTCTTTGTATGTGTCCTATTTTGTTGCATTTTCTGCAAGTTGAACCTGCATTGTTCTGGTGTATTTGAGCCCTGTAACAATAGAAACATAGAAAATAGGTGCAGGAGTAGGCCATCCGGCTCTTCGAGCCTGCACCACCATTCAGTATGGTCATGGCTGATCATCCAACTCAGAACCCTGTACCTGCTTTCTCTCTGTACCCCCGATCCCTTTAGCCACAAGGGCCATATCTAACTTCCTCTTAAATATAGCCAATGAACTGGCCTCAACTGTTTCCTGTGGCAAAGAATTCCACAGATTCACCACCCTCTGTGTGAGGAAGTTTTTCCTCATCTCGGTCCTAAAAGGCTTCCCCTTTATCTTTAAACCGTAACCCCTCATTCTGGACTTCCGCAATATTGGAAACAATCTTCCTGCATCTAGCCTGTCCAATCCCTTTAGAATTTTATACATTTCAATAAGATTCCCCCTCAATCTGCTAAATTCCAGTGAGTATAAGCCTAGTTGATCCAGTCTTTCTTCATATGAAAGTCCTGCCATCCCAGGAATCAATCTGGTGAACCTTCTCTGTACTCCCTCTATGGCAAGAATGTCTTCCCTCAGATTAGGGGACCAAAACTGCACACAATACTCTAGGTGCGGTCTCACCAAGGCCTTGTACAACTGCAGTAGAACCTCCCTGCTCCTGTACTCAAATCCTTTTGCTATGAATGCCAACATACCATTTGCCTTTTTCACCGCCTGCTGTACCTGCATGCCCACCTTCAATGACTGGTGTACAATGACACCCAGGTCTCGTTGCACCTCCCCTTTTCCTAATCAGCCACCGTTCAGATAATAATCTGTTTTCCTGTTCTTGCAACCAAAGTGGATAACCTCACATTTATCCACATTAAATTGCATCTGCCATGAATTTGCCCATTCACCTAACTTATCCAAGTCACCCTGCATCCTCTTAGCATCCTCCTCACAGCTAACACCGTCACCTAGCTTCGTGTCATCCGCAAACTTGGAGATGTTGCATTTAATTCCCTTGTCTAAATCATTAATATATATTGTAAACAACTGGGGTCCCAGCACTGAGCCTTGCGGTACCCCACTAGTCACTGCCTGCCATTCTGAAAAGGTCCCATTTACTCCCACTCTTTGCTTCCTGTCTGCCAACCAATTCTCTATCCATATCAATACCATACCCCCAGTACCATGTGCTTTAAGTTTGCACACTAATCTCCTGTGTGGGACCTTGTCAAAAGCCTTTTGAAAATCTAAATATACCACATCCACTGGCTCTCCCCTATCCACTCTACTGGTTACATCTTCAAAAAATTCTATAAGATTCGTCAGACATGATTTTCCTTTCACAAATCCATGCTGACTTTGTCCAATGATTTCACCTCTTTCCAACTGTGCTGTTATCACATCTTTGATAACTGACTCTAGCATTTTCCCCACCACCAATGTCAGACTAACCGGTCTATAATTCCCCGGTTTTTCTCTCCCTCCTTTTTTAAAAAGTGGGGTTACCTTAGCCACCCTCCAATCCTCAGGAACTAATCCAGATTCTAAGGAGTTTTGAAAAATTATCACTAATACATCCACTATTTCTTGGGCTACTACCTTAAGCACTCTGGGATGCAGACCATCTGGTCCTGGGGATTTATCTGCCTTTAATCTCTTCAATTTACTTAACATCACTTCCCTACTAACATGTATTTCCCTCAGTTCTTCCATCTCACTAGACCCTCAGTCCCCTACTATTTCTGGAAGATTATTTATGTCCACCTTAGTGAAGACAGAACCAAAGTAGTTATTCAATTGGTCTGCCATGTCCTTGTTCCCTATGATCAATTCACCTGTTTCTGACTGTAAGGGACCTACATTTGACTTGACCAATCTTTTTCTTTTCACGTATCTATAAAAGCTTTTACAGTCAGTTTTTATGTTCCCTGCCAGCTTTCTCTCATAATCTGTTTTCGCTTTCCTAATTAAGCCCTTTGTCCTCCTCTGCTGGACTCTGAATTTCTCCCAGTCCTCAGGTGTGCCATTTTTTCTGGCTAATTTATATGTTTCTTCTTTGGACTTGATACTATCCCTAATTTCCCTTGTTAGCCACGGGTGCACTATCTTCCCTGGTTTATTCTTTTGACAAACTGGGATGAACAATTGTTGTAGTTCATCCGTGCGATCTTTAAATGCTTGCCATTGCATATCCACAGTCAACTCTTTAAGTATCATTTGCAGTCTATCTTAGCTAATTCACATCTCATACTTTCAAAGTTACCCTTCTTTAAGTTCAGAACCTTTGTTTCTGAATTAACTATGTCACTCTCCATCTTAATGAAGAATTCCACCATATTATGGTCATTCTTACCCAAGGGGCCTCGCACAACAAGATTGCTAACTAACCCTTCCTCATTGCTCAATACCCAATCTAGAATGGCCTGCTCTCTAGTTGGTTCCTCAACATGTTGGTTCAGAAAACCATCCTGCATACATTCCAAGAAATCCTCTTCCTCAGCACCCTTACCAATTTGGTTCACCCAATCTATATGTAGATAGAAGTCACCCATCATAACTACTGTTCCTTTATTGCACGCATTTCTAATTTCCTGTTTAATGCCATCCCCAACCTCATTACTACTGTTATGTGGCCTGTACACAACTCCCACCAGCGTTTTCTGCCCCTTAGTGTTATGCAGCTCTACCCAAATCGATTCCACATCCTCCAGGCTAATGTCCTTCCTTTCTATTGCGTTAATCTCCTCTCTAACCAGCAATGCTACCCCACCTCCTTTTCTTTCTTGTCTATCTTTCCTGAATATTGAATATCCCTGGATGTTGAGCTCCCATCCTTGGTCACCCTGGGGCCATGTCTCTGTGATCCCAACTATATCATATTCATTAATAACTATCTGCACATTCAATTCATCCACCTTGGAATGGTCCTCGCATTGACACACAAAGCCTTCAGGCTTTTTTTTACAACACTCTTAGCCCTTAAACAATTATGTTGAAAAGTGGCCCTTTTTGCTTTTTGCCCTGGATTTGCCTGCCTGCCACTTTTACTTTTCACCTTACTACTTTTTGCTTCTACCCTCATTTTATACCCCTCTGTCTCTCTGTACTTGTTCCCATCCCCCTGCCACATTAGTTTAAAGCCTTCTGAACAGAAGAAGCAAACACTCCCCCTAAGACATTGGTTCCAGTCCAGCCCAGTTGTTCAGCCAGACCAGTTTCTATTTCAATGTTGTAATTTTGTTCATGCTCACTTTCATTCCTAACTCCAGCTCACTGGTGTCTCTGACTGCTGTTTCCATTGATACAGTTATTTCAACAGCTCTAAGTATAAGTTGTGCTTCAGTTAGAAGCAGTTTTTAAATGTTTTCTTTTACGATTCCACAAACTAAATGATCTCTCAGTGCATCATTAGACCATCCCTGAATTAACAATGCTCAGCTAACTTCTTCAATTCAGCCATGTATGCTGAAATTGACAACCCCTACTGTGATTCTGCTAAGGAAACCTAAATCATTTTGCAATCAACAATGGCTTTGGTTCAAAAATTTCATGCATTATTTTCAGGATATCAACAAAGCTCATTTTGGCTGGCTTGGTTGGAACAGCTAAACCTCTAAGCAAACTGTAACCCAATGCACGCAGTAAAATTGGCACTCACTTTTCGTTGGCTATTTCATTTGCTTCAAATTACTGCTCAACTCACTCAGTATTCAGTTATCTTTTGTGCAATTAACCATATAACAATAACAGCACAGAAGCAGGCCATCTCAGCCTTTCTAGTCCGTGCTGAATGCTTACTCTCACCTAGTCCCACCAACCTGCACTCAGCCCATAACCCTCCATTCCTTTCTTGTCCATATACCTATCCAATTTTACTTTAAATGACAATATTGAACCTGCCTCTACCACTTCTACTGGAAGCTCGCTCCACACAGCTACCACTCTCTAAGTAAAGAAGTTGCCCCTCATGTTACCCCTAAACTTTTGCCCCCTAACTCTCACCTCATATTCTACTGTTTGTATCTCCCCTACTCTCAATGGAAAAAGCCTATCCACATCAACTCTATCTATCTCCCTCATAATTTTAAATAGCTCTATAAAGTCCCCCCTCAACCTTCTATGCTCCAAAGAATAAAGACTTAACTTGTTCAACCTTTCTCTGTAACTTGAACACATCTATCTTTCCGATGTCCCCAGCCATTTCTGCTTTTTTATTTTATTTATGATTATTGCCAATCAGTACTCACTGTTTATAAACCCATGAATTTTAACTTGACCATGTCTCTTTTCCCCTATGAAGAGACATGTGCTGCGGTGCTTTTTAAAAAAAAAACTCAAATGTCTTGCTGTGCTTCAACAGGTAGTAAGTTGGCTCAATTTCATTTAAAACTTGCTCATCTCCAGTGTTATGTTTTGTAACCTTAAAACATAAAACCAATTAAAAAGAAACACAGAGCCGGAAATGCTTGTTTTAATTTTGTTTTCATTTTAGGCGAGGTTCACCCTTATGATGTAATGGCATGATAATGTATGCCATTCACGTACTTTTACATATAGCCTGTAATGAATTACTTAACAAAACAAAGGATGTTTAATTAAATTATATATTTACAATATAACTCAAACACTACTGAAAGATTAAATACACAACAGGAGGGTATTTGTCCCCTGTGTTGGTTACAAGTGTATTCCTTACTCCTTCCTTTTGCATTCAGTGAAGTAGTTCTAACAGTTTGCTAACCACATAGTTGTGAATCAGTATTGTTACATTTCCCTCATTGTCTTTTTTATAAATGCCTGGAGCAATGCACAGCAACTCTTTGCCCATTGTCCCAGGACTTGCCTCACCCATGAACCCCTATATGTACTCTGCTGCCCTTTTCGTGCTGCACTCCTGCCGCTAAACTGATCAGTACCCAATGACGCAATGGCACGTTCTTCTTTGTCATCATCCTCCTCTTCCTTGTCTTTCTCTAGCATCACATTTGCTCCTTGTGCTTCTGCTTATTGTTCTCCATTTCAGAGCAGGGCAAAATAGGTGGCTTACTTCAATGTTCAGCAATTACAAAACAGAAGATAGTTTATTTGCAAACTGTGGCAAAAAAGCCTCTTTTGATACAAACAGTACAGATATTAAGAGTGTTGGCCAGAAGAAACTTCAGTCTGGTCAAGGACAGGGGAAGCAGATCAGCCAGTTATCTTTGTTTCCCCCCTTTTTGTGGACTCTGAACAGTTTCTTGCTCTTGGATAATCTAATCAGAGCAACTGAATGTGGGCACAGGAAGCTTCAGGTAATGATTTGCTAAACCTGAGACCAATCTCAAACAAGTAGTCATTTGTTATGTAAAGGGAATGGACTCTGAACTGATCCTTGCTTTGGGACAACCTAATCAGAGCAATAAACCTGAGACCATTCTCAGAGGAGTAGCTACTTGTTATGTAAAATGCCAGACCAGCAATCAGTAATCTTGTTAAGACTCTGCCTGGGTCGCCTCATTTAACTGGTTTGGACCAGTCAGAGTGTAAAGGCACAAATACAGAAGGCTGGGGTGGGCAGAGCCATGAAACAATGTTGGTTGTAGCCCTGCACAATGATCAGTAAGAAGGTGACCTTGAGCCATTGGGATGGAGATCCAGTGGTTCAATTTGTGAGGAACAGTGTAAGACTCAGAAGCTCCAAATATGCAGGGGCGATAACTCTCCAGCATTCAGAGGCCAACCATCACGGAGAAGGAGGACCCCACGGACATGTGGAGATCGAGACCACGAGGAACACATGGCCAACGTAGACTCCTTTCCCAGGTATTATCCTTTTCTCTTCGGTGATTGTTCATGGACTGTCAGGGAATTCTAGTATGGTGCACACAGAGACAGTTTGTGAACCCACGTGCTTCTAGTTGAAACAATAAAAGTTACGTCGCTAACTACAGATTCTCTGTGCCTCACTGATCATTATCACACGAGGTGATTCTTTTAACAAGAGGATGTCTACAGTCAATCAGTTCATAGTGGTGGAGTTTCTACAACGGAATTCCAAAAAAGAAACATTTCCCCTATCTACTTTAATAGTTACATCATCCAACAGATTAATCAAACATCTTCCCTTTAATAAATGAATGCTGACTCTGCACAGGCTTATTAGTCTTTTCAAAGTACTATTGCGTCTTTCATTATCTATTTCATAATTTTCCTTGTACAGCTGTCAGGTTAACAAGAAGTTTATCTCTCTTCATCCTTAATGGGGTATAATATCCACAGGAATATTTCTAGAAATTACAGATGACAATAGAGTATCTGCTACCTTTGAAATATTTTCCCCAGTCATCAGGTCTTTGAGTAGACTTCCAAGTGCTTCCAATGGATCTCTTAACATTTTGAGTATTAGTTCCTTCAGTTCGTCATTCTCACTGGACACTTCAAGCTCTGATATATTCATTGGGTTTCAGATGTTTCCTTCTTTGAAAACAGACACAAATGTTTAAATCCTTGCTATTTCCTGTAAAATTTACTCTTGCCCAACCTTTTCTTTCTAGTGCACTATAAAAGTTTTTACAGACTGTTTTATATTTCTCAGCTATCTACACTCACATTCTACCTTGTCTTTCTTTATTAATTTTTTAATCCTGCTTTGCTGAGTTACTAAATGCTCCCAGTTCTCAGGCCTACAGCTTTTTCAGACAACTTTACAAGCCTCTTCCTCTGATGTAATATTATCCTTCATTTTTCTTCTCAGACACAGATTTATTACTTTACCTTTTGGGTTTTGTGCCTTTCAAGAACAGACTTCTGAAACAAATGCTTTTTTAAAAAAAATGCTGCCAATTGCGTGATCATTGTTATACCTTTCAATATCTTCTCCTAATCAACAGCTAGCAAAGTTCAAAGTAAAGTTATTCTCCAAGTACATACATGTCACTGTATACAATCCCAAGATTCATTTTCTTGTGGGCATACTCAAAAAATCCATAATAGAATAATAACCATAATATAATCAATGAAAGGCTGCATCAACTTGGATTTTCAGAGTGCAAAAGCCAACAATGTGCAAATACAAAAATAAAGAAATAATAATAATAATAACAAACAAACAAACAAACAAACAAATAAATAAATAAATAAATAAATAAATAAATAAATAAGCAATAAATATTGAAAACATGAAATGAAGATTCCTTGAAGGTGAGTCCATAGGCTGTGGGAACATATCAATGTTGTGGCAAGTGAAGTTGAGTGAAATTATCCCCTTTGGTTCAAGAGCATGGTGGTTGAGGGGTAATGACTGTTTCTGAACTTGGTGGTGTGAATCCTGAGGCTCCGGTACCTTCTTCCTGATAGCAGCAGTGAGAAGCGAATATGTCCTGATGATGGATGCTGCTTTTCTGTGACAACACTTAGTGTAGATGTGCTCAATGGTGGCCAGGGCCTTTATCCATGATGGACAGGGCTGTATTCAGTAGTCATAGGATTTTCCATCCGGGGGCATTGGTGTTTCCATGCCAGGCTCTGATACAGCTAATCAATATACTCTCCACTGCAGATCTAGAGAAGTTTGTCAAAGTTTTACATGTCATGCTGAACCTTTGGAAACTCTTTAGGAAGCAGTGTGTTGGGCTCAGGACAGATTCTCTGAAATAAAAACACCAAGGGATTTAAAGTTGCTATCGCTCTCCATCTCTGATCCTTTGATGGGGACTGGCTCATGGACTTCAGGTTTCCTCTTTCTGAAGTCAACAATCAACTCCTTGATATTGCTGACTTTGAGTAAGATGTTGCTGTTATGGCACCACTCAGCCAGATTTTAAATCTCCCTCTAATATGCTGATTCATTAACCCCTTTGATTCTGCCTACGACAGTGGTGTTGTCGGCAAACTTGAAAATGGCATTGGAGCTGTGCTTAGCCTCACAGTCATAAATAAAAAATGAGTAGGGCAAGGGGCTGGGCACTTAGCCTTGAGCGGCACCTGTGCTAATGGAGATTGTGGAGGAGATGTTACCAATCCAAACTGATGGGTCTTCAAGTGAGGAAATCAAGGATCCCATTGTACAAGGAGGTATTGAGGAAAAGATCATGGAGCTTATTGATTAGTTTTGAGGGAATAATGGAATTGAATACTGAGCTGTAGTCACTAAAGCACATCCTGGTGTATGCATCTTTGCTGTCCAGATGTTCCGGGGTTGAGTGAAGAGCCAATGAGATGATATCTGCTCTGGACCTGTTGCTCCAGTAGGCAAATTGGAGTGGATCTAAATCGCTTTTGAGGCAGGAGTTGATAGGTTTCGTCAACAGCTTCATTCACTGTGGATGTAAGAGCTCCTGTCTTTGAGGCAGTTTACCACATTCTTCTTAGACTGGTAAAAATTGAAGCCTGCTTGAAGCATATAGGTACCTCAGACTGCCAAAGCAAGAACTTAAAGATTTCAGTGAACACTCCAGCCCGTTGATTAGCACAGATCTTTAGTACCTGGTCAGGTACACCATCTGGGCCAGATGCTTTGCATGAGTTCACCCTCCTGAAGACAGCTCGCATGTCAGCATCAGAGTCTGAAATGACAGGATCATCAAGAACTGTAGGAATTTCTGTTGGCTCCTTCATGTTTTGTTGGTCAAAGTGAGCAGAGGAAGCATTAAGCTCATCTGGAAGCGAAGCCCTGTTTTTGCCTATGTCACTTGATTTAACTTTTTAAGAGGTAATATTATTTAAGCCATGCCACAACTGCCAAGCATCCTTTGTTGATTCAAGTTCAATCTGGAAAAGCCACATCACTCATGAGATGGCTTTCCGGAGATCATACCCAGACCTCCTGGAACGTTCTTAGGAAGAAGCACCGTCGATGTTTCGGGCCGAGACCCTTCGTCAGGACTAACCGAAAGGAGAGATACTAAGAGATTTGAAAGTAGTGGGGGGAGGGGGAAATGCGAAATGATAGGAGAAGACTGGAGGGGGTGGGATGAAGCTAAGAGCTGGAAAGGTGATTGGCGAAAGGGATACAGAACTGGAGAAGGGAAAGGATCATGGGACGGGAGGCCTCGGAAGAAAGAAAGGGGGAGGGAGAGCACCAGAGGGAGATGGAGAGTAGGCAGAGTGATGGGCAGAGAGAGAAAAAAAACAAACAATTATATATGTCAGGGATTGGGTAAGAAGGGGAGGAGGGGCATTAATGGAAGTTAGAGAAGTCAATGTTCATGTCATCAGGTTGGAGGCTATCCAGACAGTATATAAGGTGTTGTACCTCCAACCTGAGTGTGGCTTCATCTTGACAGTAGAGGAGGCCATGGATAGACATATCAGAATGGGCATGGGACGTGGAATTAAAATGTGTGGCCACTGGGAGATCCTGCTTTCTCTGGCGGACCGAGCGTAGGTGTTCAGCGAAATGGTCTCCCAGCCTGCGTCGGGTCTCACCAATATATAAAAGGCCACACCGGGAGCACCGGACGCAGTATACCACACCAGCTGACTCACAGGTGAAGTGTCGCCTCACTTGGAAGGACTGTCTGGGGCCCTGAATGGTAGTGAGGGAGGAAGTGTAAGGGCAGGTGTAGCACTTGTTCCGCTTACAAGGATAAGTGCCAGGAGGGAGATCTGTGGGAAGGGATGGGGGGGGGGGGACGAGTGGACAAGGGAGTCGTGTAGGGAGCGATCCCTGCGGAAAGCAGAAAGGAGGGGGAGGGAAAGATGTGTTTGGTAGTGGGATCCCGTTGGAGGTGGCGGAAGTTACAGAGAATTATACGTTGGACCTGGAGGCAGGTGGGGTGGTAGGTGAGGAAAAGGGCAACCTTATCCCGAGTGGGGTGGCAGGCAGATGGGGTGAGGGCAGATGTGCAGGAAATGGGAGAGATGCGTTTGAGAGCAAATACTGCGTCTGGTGCTCCCGGTGTGGCCTTTTATATATTGGTGAGACCTGACGCAGACTGGGAGACCGTTTCGCTGAACACCTATGCTCAGTCCACCAGAGAAAGCAGGATCTCCCAGTGGCCACACATTTTAATTCCACGTCCCATTCCCATTCTGATATGTCTATCCATGGCCTCCTCTACTGTCAAGATGAAGCCACACTCAGGTTGGAGGAACAACACCTTATATACCGGCTGGGTAGCCTCCAACCTGATCGCATGAACATTGACTTCTCTAACTTCCATTAATGCCCCTCCTCCCCTTCTTACCCCATCCCTGACATATTTAGTTGTTTGTTTTTTTTCTCTCTCTCGGCCCATCACGCCGCCTGTTTTCCAACTCCCTGTGGTGCTCCCCCTCCCCCTTTCTTTCTCCCGAGGCCTCCCGTCCCATGATCCTTTCCCTTCTCCAGCTCTGTATCACTTTCTCCAATCACCTTTCCAGCTCTTAGCTTCATCCCACACCCTCCAGTCTTCTCCTATCATTTTGCATTTCCCCCCCCCCCCACTACTTTCAAATCTATTATTATCTCTCCATTCAGTTAGTTCTGACGAAGGGTCTTGGCCCGAATCGTCGACAGTGCTTCTCCCTGTAGATGCTGCCTGGCCTGCTGTGTTCCACCAGCATTTTGTGTGTGTTGTTTGAATTTCCAGCATCTGCAGATTTCCTCGTGATTGCTCTATAACGTTCTTAGTCACCGGATTTGAATGCCTCCTTAGGAAATTGCCAGTCTTATGGTTCATCCAGGACTTCTGGATGGGGAAGACACTGAATGACCTTGTGGTCAGAGATTGCAGTGCAGTCACGTTTCCTATGTTTTGGTTTAAGACCCAGGTTTCACATTTAACCAGATAATTTTAAACTCAAATTATTATTTTATTATATTATCAGCACACTTCCCCAATATCTAAATTTCTGCACTAGTTTCTTAATGACAGTGCACACATTTAGAAAAAACTGTAAAATTTTGGCCCAGGGTGGTAAAATAGTATCAAATCTATCAGCAGGCAGATTGAACATTTAACGTGTATTGTTACAGTTTGTACCCAAGCACATGACATTGTGAATAAATGCTGTAAAATAAGCTGATTTAAACACATGATTTAAAGGAATATCATTACTTTAATTGCATGCAGAATTCAAATACTATGGTTTATGGTTAACTATAGGGTCAGGGAAACATTGACGAAAATTATCCCATTAAAGAGAATGAACTTTGAATGAGCCATATCATCATGATCATCATATCAGGAATAATTTTACCAAGAATATTTGCCATATTCCCCTGAAACTTTTGAAGAATGCCTGAATAGGAACCTCCTTATAAACATCATAAATCAATTCTATCTTAAAGCTTCAGACAATTCCAGACCATCTATAATTGGCTATTTCTATAAAATATCAATATTAGGTATTTCTATTGGCTAAAAAATAAAACTTTATCCTCATGGAGTCATTATGATAAATAAAATAGGTGCATTTAAGAGAAAATGAGGAGAAGGAAATAAGAGAAATCGTTAACAGGGTGAGATTGAAGTAAGGTTCAAGAAAGCACAAATGGAGATTTAGTTCTGTATAGACAGATGGGGCTGAATGGTTTGTTTCTGTGCTTAAATATCTTACCATTTAAATTAATGACTTGAATTCACATAAAAATTTAGGTAGCTATTTCTTTGCTATTTCCTTCTTTCCATTTAAGAATCATCTAAAAAGTGAATCGTTCAGCTGAGATTTGTATGCACAACATTATTAATATATGCTCTCTTTCTACTGTTTCACTATACATGTTTTAATTTGCTTCCATATTTCAATCACACATAACGTCCACCAACATTGTAAAAACAAATTTCAACACACCCTGCTGGATCATGCTGGTCTGATCCAGAACACAGAAATGTAATTTTGAAGATTAATGGACATAGAATCTGTGCTAAGTGAATATAATTTAGCCTGGGCATTTGAGGATTATAGATTTAGGTTGGGCTCATTTTTAAACCAAGTAGCTCATAACATGGTCCCCTGTATTTTGTATGCAAGTTGCTATTCTGCACACTACACGGAGTTTGCTCAACAGGGAAAGCCAATTAGGGTTGCTTGTCTTGCTGACAGCTGCTCTCACTTTTGATTCCCTTGAGTGGTACGAGAGTGAGCTTTCGAAAGAGAACCAGTGAGGGCTATACAATTGAACATGACATTTAACATTCGACAGCACCATTGCTCCTCCCAGCCTGATGAGACTAAAACTTTTCTTTATAATGTTTGTCTTTTAGTTGTCTTTGCCTCGTACAAAGGCAGCACATTTTGCAAAGATATTCTTGTATAGATATTGGACCCCAATTTACTTGGTCAAATGGTCTCATAGCCATTTTGGGCATATATCCAAAAATGCTAAAAAAAAAAGTCCCAAATATTTGTCAGTATTGTCTATGATTGGGCATACATATTTTATTGTTGAAACTATAAGCTATATTCTGATAATGAGGATAATGTGTATGTTATTTTCTACTTTACCTCAAAAGAGCAAAAAAATTGATTCTGTGTTGTTCTGGTTTAATCTCTTCCGCTACGTTGCCTAATCTATCTGCATGGAAATCCCTTTTCTCAAGCAGAAGTTGAATCATTAATTTAAAACATGTTAAAATAATACACAAAAGGTGAATCATGAGGCTAGTGCCTTGCCAGAAAGAATTAAAAGCAGGCTCTACTGTAAACTGCAAATCTGGAACAATTGAAAGTGCATTAATTGATGGTTTCACATCTCTTTCCCCACCCCAAGATTAAAGCAACCTGCAACTGAGTAACTCTTGAGGAATAAGTAAGTGAATTATAAATAAATATTACTATGCCCTTTGGCATGGTCTTTGCACTCACTGCCGTTGTATCCAGCTCCCACCGATTCCCAATTATGTAAACTATATTTGCAGGCCCTTCTGCTTGGAGGTAAAGATAATAGAACTAAATACACTTACAGTTGCATAAGTGGTCACTGCTTTTAGCGACTTCTGTCTCCTATCGCAATGAAAGGCTGAGAAAGCTCCAGATCCAAAGATATATAGGATGCCAAAAAATTATTGTCCTTCAGAGATATGACATTTTATTTAAAACATATGTTATTTATACCTTCCATGTCTGAGAAAGTTAAGCATTATTTGGAGGAGTAGCTGCTTCTATAAAATATTGTGAAATTAATACTTACTGGAAATTTCAACAGAAAGGGGAATCTAGGATATCACTAAAACACTGGGGAGTTTATTTACAAAAAATATCAGCAGAGTATATGGGCAAAAGTGTAATTGATCAATGTGT
Organism: Hypanus sabinus; assembly: GCF_030144855.1. Lineage (NCBI taxonomy): Eukaryota > Metazoa > Chordata > Chondrichthyes > Myliobatiformes > Dasyatidae > Hypanus > Hypanus sabinus. The sequence continues at coordinate 50,745,617 of NC_082707.1, forward strand.
GTAAAACTCAGTTGAGACGAATTGTCTTTATAATTAATGGTTTTAATCAGAATTATGTGAGTTGATGTTCTGTGAAATATTCAGCACTTGAAATTTAAAGCACTTATTGAATACCTCATATCACCTCAATATTAAATCATTTTAGGGCCCTTTCAAGCAAATTCACTATGTTATAAAACAGCTTAAAATCTTATAAGTACTAAAATGCCAGAGTAAAATCATAAAATGTTACAATTCATGCAACATACAATATTACAGCGTTGGAGGGAGGCGCGGGGAGAATAGTAAGAGTTGGGTTGAAGTTCCCTGCAAGATAACGTTCTTTGTGAAATATTTACTAGACAAATTCAGAAAATATGTCTAAAATGTTACATAATATAGTAATGAATCAGTTAAAAGAGTTCTCTTTTGGTATTCTAACAAAAGTGTTATCCCTTTCAAATGCATGAGTCAATACCCCTTTAAAAGGAATATCATAGAAATCTTTTCATCATTGCTATCATACTGGTTTAAGAATTGATTATGAAGCTAACGAGTTCCAATTTTATTTTAAAACCTCATTTTGATAACAACCTTTCCTTTGCTTTTTGTAATTCCATTTCCTCTGCGAGCATATTGTGTTTGTACTTCATTGTTTTTATTTGTGAAGCCTCAGATTTCATAAACGAAAATGGTCTTGGCTACATACTCATCTTTGTTCACACCTTGTTGGAAAATGTGTTGCTAATAACGACATTGCTGCTGAAATACAACGTTTCATGTGAAAATCACGCAAGGCAACTCTAAATTCCTGCTCATCCTTCATGTCGAATTCATCATATAAATAGACACCCTCTCCAGTGAGAAGGCACACATTGCTGATACCACACAATGTCAGACACAGGAAGTTATACCAAAAGCCACTAAGTTTTTGACTACTGTGAGGAGGAATGCCCAACTTCCCTATGGCAACCACAAATTTTCCACATTAATTTTGATACTCTTTATATTGCAAACAGTGAATTGATTGTGATCACTTAATATTCAACTATTGCATCACTACTTATTCCTTCAGATTATTCAGACATTTCTGGAGTCTGTTTAAAGCAATTTTACATTTATAGATACATGAATAACAAGACCACCAAGTGTAGGTAATCCCTTGATCTTTGTTCTGATTTCATTGAAAAGAGGTAAGTTTCATAACCCTTCTGAGTGGAACTTTTAACAACCATTTTGGTGCAAAGCTGATCAACCTTTTGTCTACTGTGGTCAAAGCTTCCTTGAAGTACAACTCTTGGAAATCTCTGAACCACAATCCCCCAAGGTAAGAAGGAGCAGATGGAATAGTGATGAGAACTTTGAGGCCGTGCATCAAGAGGACACAGAAGTTAAGATACATAAATCATAGAAGGAGTGCATCATGTCCCAACCTGTTATGGATGAGCCTCTATTTCCCCCACTGTCTTTATTAGCCATATCCAAACAAATCAGGGTGGAAATGAGTCATCCTTGATCACAAGGGCTGTCTCAGAACAATGTGGTGAGCCATCTGTTGCTGCCTGTAAGGGTTCAGACGCAAAATTGAAATTAGTGTGACTTTGACTGGTCACCCAGGGAGAACTTAGCTCTGAATCTTCCATAGTTTTCATGTTCTTATGCAATTTTTCAGGATTGAACTTCCTTTCCAGCAATGCAGAGTGGAAGATGTCATAAGAACATAAAACATAGGATCAGAATTAGACCATTTGTTCCATTAAGTCTACTCTGCCATTCCATCACGGCTGATTTATTATCCCTTTCAACCCCATTCTCCTTCCTTCTCCCCGTAACCTTTGACACCCTGATCAATCAAGAACCTATCAACCTTTGCCTTAAATATACCATGACCTGCCCTGACGTACTACCTTATGGCTAAAGAAATCTTACCTCAGCTTTGTTTTAAATAGATGTGCCTCTTTTCTGAGGCTGTGTCCTTTTGTCCTAGACTCTCTCACTGTAGCAAACATCCTCCCCACATCCTCTCTATCTAGTCTTTCAACATTCGATAGGTTTCAATGAAATCCGCCCCTTATTCTTCTATGCTCCAGCTAGTGCTCAGACCCATCAAAAGCTTGTCATATGTTAACCCTATCATTCCTGGGATCATTCTTGCGAACTGCTTTGTGAGGCTCTCCGATGCCAGTACATCTTTCTTAGATAAGGTCCTAAAAATTGCTCACAATGCTCCAAGTGTGGTCTGAACAAGGCCTTACAAAGCCTCAGCATTGCATCCTTGCTTTTGTGTTCCAGTCCTCTTAAAATGAATGATAACATCGCATTTGCCTCCCTTACCACTGGTTTAACCTATAAGTTAACCTTCAGGGAATCCTGCACAAGGACTCACAACCCTTTTGCACCTCTGATTTTTAATTTTTTTTCCCCATTTAGAAAATAGTGCACGCCTTTGTTCTGCCTGTGAAGTGCAGGACTATACATTTTCCTGCACTATATTCCATCTGTCACTTCTTTGCCCGTTCTCCCAATCTAAGTCCTTCTGCAGACACCCTGCTTCCTCAAAACGACCTGCTCCACCACCTATTTCTGTATTGTCTGCAAACCTGGCCACAAAGCCATCAATTCCTTCATCCAAGTCACTGACAACGTGAAAAGAAGCTGTCTAAACACCAACCCCTGCAGCACACTACTGGTCACCAGCAGCCATTCAGGAAAGGCCTCCTTTATTCTCACTCCTTACCTCCTTCCAGTCAGCCAGCCAGTCTTATGTTACAGCTATATGAAACCTTGGTCAGACCACACTTAGAATACTGTGTTCAGTTCTGGTCACCTCACTGCAGGAAGGATGTGGATGCTATAGAGAGAGTGCAGAGGAGATTTACAAGGATGTTGCCTGGATTGGAGGGCGTACCTTATGAGTGAACTTGGCCTTTTCTCCTTGGAGCAACGGAGGAAGAGAGGTGACCTGATAGAGGTGTATAAGATGATGAGGGGCATTGATCGTGTGGATAGCCAGAGGCTTTTTCCCAGGGCTGAAATGGCTAACACGAGAGGGCATAGCTTTAAGGTGCTTGGAAATAGGTATCAAGGGGATGTCAGGGGTAAATTTCTCACACAGAGAGTGGTGGGTGCATGGAATGCACTGCCAGTGATGGAGAAACATAGAAAGCCTACAGCACAATATAGGCCCTTCGGCCAATAAAGTTGTGCCGAACATGTCCTTACCTTAGAAATAGATGGTGGTGGAGGCTGATACAATAGGGTCTTTTAAGAGCCTCTTACATGGAGCTTAGAGAAACAGATGGCTATGTGCTAGGGAAATTCTAGGCAGTTTCTAGAGTAGGTTACGTGGTTGGCACAACATTGTGGACGAAGGGCCTGTAATATGCTGTAAATTTCTGTGTTCTATGTTCAAACCATGCTAGTATCTTTCCTGTAATACCATAGGTTCTTATCTTGTTAAGCAGCTTTATGTGTGGCAACTTGTCAAAGGGCTTCTGAAAATCCAAATAAACAACATCCACTGACTCCCCTTTGTCTATCCTGCTTGGTATTTCCCGAAAGAATTCCAACAGATTTGTCAGGCAAGATTTCTTCTTAAGAACATCATACCTACTGTATCACATATCTCCAAGTACCCCAAACCCACATCCTTAATAATAGACCCCAATATCTTTCAACCACTGAAATTCAGCTAACAGCCTGTAACTTCCTTTCTTCTGGCTCCCTTCCTTCTTGGAGTAGAGTGAATTTGTATTTTTCCAGTCCTCCAGAACCATTCCAGAATCTAGTGATTCTTGAGAGATCATTATTAATGCCTCCACAATCTCTTCAGCTTCCTCCTTCTGAACCCTGGGCAGTAGTCAATGGATCTAGGGTTGAGAGGGTGAACCGGTTTAAGTTCCTAAGGGTCTCCCGTGGTCTGTACGTACCAGGTGTGTGGTGAAAAAGGCACAACAGTGCCACTTTCACCTAAGACAGTTGAAGAAGTTTGGTAAGGGCTCCAAATCCTAAGAGCTTTCTACAGGGGCACATTTCAGAGCACCCTGATTGGCTGCATCAATGCCTGGTATGAGAAATGTACTTCCCTCAATCGCAGGTCTCTGCCGAGAGTGGTGAGGACAGCCCAGCACATCTGTAGATGTGAACTTCCTGCTGTTCAGGAAATTTACAAAGACAGGTGTGTAAAAAGGGCCCAAAGGATCATTGGGGACCTGAGTCACCCCAACCACAAACTGGTCCAGCTGCTACCATCCAGGAAACAGTACCAAAGCATAAAAGCCAGGACCAACAGGCTCCGGGACAGTTTCTTCCACCAGACCATCAAACTGCTTAACTCATGCTGACACAACTGTATTTCTATGTTATATTGACTAAACTGTTGTACATAATATTTATTATAAATTACTATAAATTGCACATTGAACATTTGGATGGAGACATAACATAAAGACTTTTATTCCTCATGTATATGAAGGATGAAAGTAATAAAGGCAACTGAATTCAATTTAATTCAATGTAGTCTATCTTGTCGAGGTGACTTATCTACACTCAGACTTTTCAGTTTCCAAAACACCTTCTGCTTAGTATTAGCAACAACACTCACTTCTGCTCCCAATACTCTCGAATATCTGGCTTTTTCCTAGTGTTTTCCACAGTGAAGTCTAATGAAAAATACTTATTAAATTAGTTCACCATTTCATTTTCCCCCATTACTATCTCTCCCGTGTTATTTTCCAGTGGTCTGATATCCACTCCCATCTCTCTTTTATTCTTTATATATCTGAAAAACTTTTTGCATCCACTTTTATATTATTGATTAGTTTGCCTTCATATTTCATCTTTTCTCTCTGGATGTCTCTTTAGTTGTCTTCTGTTAGTTTTTAAAAGCTTCACAGTCCTCTACCTTCCCAATCATTTTTGCGATATTATAAGCCTTCACTTTTGCTTCTTTTTAGTCTTTGACTTCACTTGTCAGGCTTAGTTGCCTCCTTCTTCATCTTTGTATTTATCTTTCCTGTACCTTCTGAATTGCTCCAAGAAAATTAACCCATTGCTGCTCTGCTGTCATCCCGACTAGTGTCCCCTTCCAATCAACTTTGGCCAGCTCCTCTCTCATTTCTCTTTAATTTCTTTTACTCCACTATAATAATGATAAATCCAAATTTAGATTCTCCTTCTCAAAATGCAAGATGAATCCTATCATATTATGATCAATCCATCTTCCCATGCTCACCCCATCTTTCCATCACCGTAATAGTAATAGAGTCCCTCTTGTCCTTGACTACCACCCCATCAGCCACCACATCCAACACATTATTCTCTGCAACTTCTGCCACCTCCTATATATCTTATATTTTATATATTTTATATTTTAAGATATTTTATATCTTATGTTTTATATTTTATATGTATTTGATATCTTATATCTCATATCTTTACCTCCTCCCCTCTGCTTTCCACAGGGATCGCTCCCGTCATGATTCCCTCATCCATTCATCCCTCCCCACTAATCTGCCTCCAGGCACTTATCCCTGCCAGTGGCCAAACTGCTACACCTGCCCATGCACCTATTCCCTCACCTTCATTCAGGGCCCCAAACAGTCCTTCCAGGTGAGTCAATATTTCACCTGCAAATTGGCTGCAGCCTTCTCTATGAGATCCATCATAAATTGGAGGGCTGCTTCTTCAGGCATCTCTACACCATCTGTCACAAGCAGGACTTTCTGGTGGCCAAACATTCTAATTATGATTCCCATTCCTGTTCTGATGTGTTGATCAATGGGCTCCTCTTGTGCCAAGTTTATGCCACCCTCAGGGTGGTGGAGCAACATCCTCTTTTCCATCTGCATAACCCCCAAACAGATGGCAAGGATATCGATTTCTACTTCTGCTGAACAAATTTCCCCTTCCTCTGTTCGCCACTCTGATCTTTCACTTCTTCTCACCTGCCTATTACTTCCCCCAGGTCCTTTCCTCCCTCCCTTTCTCCTGTTGTCCACTCTCTTTCCCTATCAGAATTTTTTTTCTCCAGCCCTTTTCCCACCACCTGGCTTCACCTATCACCTTCCAGCTAGCCACTTTCCCATGCCCCGCTTTTTTATTCAGGCATCTTCCCCTTCCTCCTCTGCTCTGAAGAAGGGTCTCAGCCCAAAATGTCAACTGGTTTGAACAGGCAGCTTGTCCATGGATGCCACTTAACCTGCTGAGTTACTCCAGCATTTGGATTTCCAGGCATCTGCAGAATTTCCCATGGAATTACCTTAATCTCCTTGATCAAATCTGGGTCATTACATAATACCCGATCCAGAATTACCCAATCCCTTCATGAGCGTAACCTCAAGCTGCTCTAAGAAGACATCTCATAAGCAGTCGTCAAGTTCCCTCTCTTGTGGTCCAGCACCAACATGATTTTCCCAATCTATCTTCATACTGAAATCCCCCATGACTATCACAATATTGCCTTTTTTAAATGCCTTTTCTATCTCCCATTGTAATTTGTAGTTCACATCCTGGCTACTGTTCAGAGTCCTTCATCAGGGTCTTTCTACCTTTGGTTCTTTAACTTTTCTCACAATAATTCTACATCTTCTGATGTAGATTCCTGTGTGTGAATTATTTTATTGTGTAGTGGCTGCTTGCCACTGGCTACCATACAATCTGAATACATCATAGAAGTTTCAGTTTGAATATGAATTGGAGCGTTGTCAGAAGTAGGACAGATACAGTTAGAAGAACCGACTATAAAATGCAAGCTAGATTCTGTATTTTTACAGGAGTACCTTTGAGTGTCCCGACCACCTGCATCACCACCTGGTATGTGATTTGCAAGGCAGCTGACTACAAGTCCCCAGAAAGGATTGTGAGGACTGCAGAGAGGATCGTCGGGGGCTCTCTTCCACCCATCAGAGACATTTAACAGGAGCACTGCATAAGCAGGGCCCTTAGCATTGTCAGTGATCTCTCCCATCCATTCAACAATCTCTGACCCCTTACCATCGGGCAGGAGGTACTTTAGCATTAGGACAAGAACTTCTAAGATGAGAATCAGCTTCTTCCCCCAAGGCGTAGGACCACTGAACTCCTTGCCATCACCCAGGTCTCATCATGGATAAAATTAAAAACAAATGGTTCAATTTAATATTAGTATACAGTATGCAGCCTAAAATTCTTACTCTCCCCTTGGACATCAATGAAAGAAGAACCCCAAAGATTGATACTAGTAACATCAAAACCCCAAAGCCTCCCTCGCTCTCCCATGCACAAACAGCAGTATAAGCATTGACCCTCCCCCTCCCAAACCTTCACCAGCAGAAGCAATAGTGAAAGTCCCCAAAAAGACCCAGATCTAGAGTCCATCAAGAACTACAGCCAATATCCCAGCACTTCAGTATCTCAAACAGACTCACTCTCACCAGTGAGGGAGAGAGAGATCCCTCCTGCGACAACAAGAGTGAAAGACCAGCAGCTCGTTGTTCTGACATTACAAACTTCTGCATCACTTCTCAAAGCCCCAAACTCAGGGACTAACATGCACCATCAAGAGAGAGAGAGAGAGAGAGAGAGAGAGAGAGAGAGAGAGAGAGAGAAAGGGAAGGATCATTCAGGTAAGGGGGCATTCTCCTGACAGCAGCGTGCACTGCTTGGGGCTACTCCCTGAAGCTGCACGTCTTCCAGGCCGCTCCTGGAGGCAGTGAAATACCAGGCTGCACAGCTGGTCCAAAAGCCCACCACGTGTGGAGAACTGTAATTTGAGCTGTAGCTGTAGATCTCAGACACCAATAGAGCCCCAGCTACCTTGTAAAGAGGATAAAGACATAGAAAAAGAAACGGCTGTTTTGTAGAGAAACTGGAAGAAGTCACCCGGGGTCTACAAAAATGTCTGGTGCCATCTTTCCAATAACGTTATACTGTTTACTTTTTAATTTGTGTCATAAATGCAACTTACTATTTGTGGTTATATTATTTTATGTGTTGTGTGTGAGTTATACGCACTGCATTGTGCACGCTGGTCCAGAGGAACGTTGTTTCATTTGGTGGTATACATGTGTACAGTTGAATGACAATAATTTGAATTTGAACTTGGACTTGAGATTCTAATGCCTTGGTATGATTTCTTTCTTCCTTGCAACCAGTTTCTGGTTCAATTAATCTTACTGGGATAAGGACCATTTGTTGTGTTTTGCAACAGAGATCAATAACAGACGTGAGGGCTGACTATAGTAATGGTCCTACCTTCTGTTCTTTATGAAACTGATTCTGTGATTGGCAGGAGCTCATGAGTGAAGTGCAGAAGAGAAAAATGCACACATACATATTGACTGCTGTTGATATTGATTTCTGTAGCAAAGAGTAATATTTTGAGAACTTCCTAAGCAGGGGCCATTGCTTGCCCCCCCGGAATGACTTTGTAGTTTATCCTAGGATGTAAAAGTGTTAATTAAATGGGTGTAGCTTGATTACTCAATCCCCAATAGTAGCCTCTGGTAAGAAAATCTCTAACACGATACTAACTGAAGTTTATCATTAATAGAAAGCAGTTTGAGACACAAAAATTCTTCAGGATCCAAAGGTGCATTTCAATCTATTCACCAATGTTTGTAATTTTTTTGTTATGGTTTATTGATGGAGTTAACTACCTCTCTTCTAAAAGGAATCAGCCTTCCTAATAATCTGCCCATGTCATAAAGCAACAGGGAGACGCTGTGTCAACATCTCATATCCAGGAAAAAATGGTATGTCAGGCCATTACTCATACGATATCAAAATGTGAATTTCACTCACAGTTCCCCATAAAATCAATGTGATGTCCAAATTGCTGGATTAACACTTGAGATTGAAACTGAATGGCAGCGGTGACTTGTAAACAGCAGGAAACATCCATCAGCAAATCAGTTATCAGTTTAACTTAGTGTTTAAAGTTAAATCATATATCCACCTAAGGATCTGTGATTTATCAGTTAAAATTTAAGATTGATTTATATAGATGCAACTTCAATGGTTTTTCAAGAAATTTAAAGACGTCATATATTTATGGTGAATAATGGTTAAGACTTTCTTGTTTCTCAGTGAGATTTGAAAATGTTGTTAACATAATGTGAAGGACTGTGAATGGACACTTATGACTGAAAATATTTTTGTTTCATTCAATGAACAAATGACACTTCAGTATTGTGTAACCTACAGATACTAAAGGTGGATAAGATCTGACTATCCGCCGTAATACTTTTACTCATCCCAGGCAAGAGTTAAATTTATCACCCTTCTCAAACATCCACCAAACTTTCCAGAGGGCACTTTAAGAGTCAAATACTCTCTTGTTGGTCAGGGATCAGAGTTAAAGTAAGGGAATGATATAGATTTTCATTATATAGTCGTTCAACCACACAGCATTGACGCTGGCCCCTCTTCCCACGAGACAGTGCTAGTCACCTAGCACCCATTTACACTAATCGCAGTTACTCTTGCCAGATTCTCATCAAATGCCCCATGATTATCTGCACAAAAGTGGGGTGGGGGAATGAGGACAGTTTATTATGACTAATTCACCTAACAACCTTGTGTCTACGGTACGTGAGAGGAAACTAGAGCACCTGTGGAAAACAGGATAATGTGCAGACTCCACCTCGATGACTCTGGGGGCCAGGACTGAACCAAGGGTACTGAAGCCGTGAGGCTGTGCCACCACAGTGCAGTTTCTCAGTACCTGCTTTTTGTTTAATTCCAAATTTATTTAGTTATTTGAATGTAAATTCCCCAGCTGCTGTGCATTGAATGTATGTCTTTGGATTTGTGTTCCGTACCTTTAGACACTAGACCAGTAACAACAGGGCTTCCATTATCATTTTGATCATTAGTGAATGGTAATAAATTTACCTGGCAATGCAAATTTTCCATTGCAGATTTAGCAAATTATTTTGGTATATTTTATAGTTAAACGCTAACAGCAGCCATAGAATGATTTCCGGGTTAAAAATCCTGTCTCTGCTGGAAACAAATCAAAAAAACAATCCTTTTAAGGTGTAAGCACGAGAAAGTCTGACATGCTGGAAATCCAGAGCAACACATACAAAATGCTGGGGGAGCTCATCAGGTCTGGCAGCAACTAGGAAAATTAGCAAACAGTCAATATTTTGGGCGGAGACCCTGCTTCAGGGCTGAGAAGGAAGGTGGAAGATGCTTGACTAAAAAATGGGGGGAAGGGGTAGGAGACGAGCTGGAGGGTGATAAGGAGGTAGGAAAGGTAAAGGGATGGATAAGAAGGAATCCAATAGGAAAGGCGAGTGGATCATCAGAGAAAGGGAAGGAGGAAGGGATCTGGGGTAAGAGATAGGCAGGTGAGAAGAGGTAGACGGTCAGAGTGGGGAAGAGAAGAAGAGGGGAGGGGAAGTTTTTTTGAAAGAGTTTTACCTGAGATGTTGATTGACCCCTTGTCTCTGCAGATGTGACTAATGAATTGCACAAGTTTTACCAGATATTTCCCACTTGTTACATTTAGTTACAAAGATCCACGTACATAGAAAAAGCTATTTTTGTTTGATTTTGATAAATCACCTTACATGAGCCACACACTGCAAAATTTATGTCAGCAGTCTGGGAGACTAAAGCAAGGAGTTGCCTACATATCTTTCTTAGAAGTGTGGCAGAAATGACAGCAGATTAGCAGGATTATGTTATGGTTGCAAAAGGAAAAAAAGTAGAATTAGCAGTGCAATATTCAAAAACAGTTCAAGAATGTTGGTTTGTTAAAGCCAAGTGCTAGCATAAGATTATTCTAATCTTTCATTTCCGATATAGGAATTACAGACTACATTTAACCTATTCATTCCCATGATTTTCCAACTCTATTTCTTCACTATTTTCTTTTCTTTAATTCATTCTACAACATATTTATATCACATTTAACCATGTGTTTGGTCAATGGTCAGTTGGCACGGCTTTCAATAATAGTACCAGTATAATCTGTGCAGTCAGTTTACCTATTTTCCAAACTGTTTGTTATATTTAGCTATGGAGGAGTAAATCTTCAGGTGCTGATAGCAATAAATCTTCAGATGATGGATAAGGAAATCTAGGACATGTTATGTGCATGAATTTTCAGAAAAGACTTTGACAAGACACCGTGCCAGAATCTATTGAGGCAATAGGAAATTTTATTGGAAGAATTAGTATTTTGTTGGGGTGTATTTGCATATCAGTTTATTTACACAGAGTAGATTATACTCATGAACATTTCTGGTGAAATTTGCTCAGGCAATGTCTAGTGCACACTATTCTGCCTGACATATAAGTGATGTCATCATCATTCATTGTAACATCCATTCTTGGCTTCTTGACATAAATTGGAACTCAGAAGTGCTAACTGCTGTCATGGTGGAGCAATTTGAATTTAACTAATTACACACTTTGCTGCTTTTGCCTATATTAAATTGACTCTTTACTGACAACAAGAAACCCAACTGGGCAGCACCATAACACACTGCAGATATCAATGTTCAGAATGCTTAAACAAAGTGGAATGTGTTCCACAGCATTTAGCTGCTGATGTACTTTTGTAACGGGTTCCTCATTTATCAGTCATTGGAGGCAGTCAGTTACAGAAGGTGTTTGTCCATGTAAAGTAAGTCAAGAGTCTTGGGCAGGACCTCTCCATTAGTGACGATCTGCTTCCTCAGAGTCTTCGTAGGCACCATATTCAACCTATATTTTCCGGAGGGGTGAAATTTTTCATAGGTTCATCATCACTGTGAAATATAAAATGCTACATCTGTGTTCTCCTTCCTGTACTGCTTCCCCTGAAGGTCAAGATAATTTTGAATCTCAAGTTGCTTGTGCAGGATAATTCCAAGATCTCTACAAAGACTTCCAATCTGCTACTCATGGCAGGATCCGAGAAGTCATCCCGCTGCTGTACACATGTAGAATTCGAGTTCAGTGTAGATTAGATGACACTGAAGCAGTTCAAAGTCAAAGGCAAAGTCGAATTTGTTGTCATATGAACCTGCACAGGTTCAATGGAAAGCTTACTTGCAGAAGCAACAGAGGTACACACATTCAGTGGCACAGCATTCAAACAGAAAACATAAATTAAACATAAATTATGCACAATTTTTAACAAGAAAAAACACTAGTAGAACAAAAATTCAAAGTCTATTGTAGTGCTAAGTGGCCAACAGTGGTTTATTATGCTGAGACAGTGATTAGGGTTGTGTAGGTTGGTTTAAGAAACAAATAGTTGAAGGGAAGTATCTGTTTTTGAACCTGAAGGTGTGGGAATTCTGTCTACTGTACTTCCTGACATGAAAAGATGGTATGTCCCAGATGCTGGAATCTTTGATGATAGATGATGCCTTCTGTAGATACTTTTAATGATGGGAGGTTTGTGCCAGTGACATATTGAACTGAGTGCATTACTTGCTCCAGGTTCTTAAATTCCTTTGCATTCAGATTTATAATAAAATACACTATGATCAATTTCAACTAGACATGGCTAGAAAATGCTAGGGTTGTTTGAGAGGGTTTACCTATTTTGGCAGGGAATGGGAACTAGAGTGATAGTGCTATGGATGAGGTAGTTGGTTTACCTCATGGCTTACTAAGGCAGTGTGTAGTAAGACGCCTAGCAAGGAGAGGCTGATGATAGAGCAAAATTGCAGTCAACAGGATAAGTTGCAATGCAAAAGGTGGACACAATCGAAAAGGGTGAAGATAGGACTGAAGGTGTTATATTTGAATGCACGCAGCATGTGGATTAACATAGATGGACATAGCACAGTTACAGATTGGCGTGTATGATGTTGTGGGCATCACTGAATCGTGGCTGAAAGAAGATTATAACACGGAGCTTAACACCTCAGGAGGCACATTGTATCAAAAGGACAGGCAGGTTGGCAGAGGGAGTGGTGTGGTTTTGTTGTTAAAAAATGAAATCAAATCATTAAAAAGAGGTGACACAGGGTCAGAAGGTGTTGAATAGTTGTGTGTAGAGCTAAGGAACAGCAAGGGTAAAAAGACCCTGATGGGAGTTATATATATGCCCCCAAAGAGTAATAAGGATGTGGTCTGCAGATTACAATGGGAGAGAGAAAGTTGAAAATTCTGAGGCACAATGGGACCTCGGAGTCCTTGTGGTGAGGAAGGCAAATGCGATGTTAACATTCATTTCAAGAAGACTAGAATGTCAAAGCAAGGATATAATGTTGAGGCTTTATAAAGCACTGGTGAGGCCTCAATTGGACTATCATGAATGGTTTTGGATCCTTTATCTTAAGAAAGGATTTGCAGACCAGAAGCTTCATGAAAATGATTCCATGATTGAACAGCTTGTCATATGGGCCTGTATTCACTAGAATTCAGAAGATTGAGGAGTGAACTCATTGAAACCTATCAAATAATGTAAGGCTTTGATAGAATAGTTTTGTAGAGGATGTTTCTTTTGGTGGCTTAATTTAAGACCAACGAACACAGCCTTGGAATAGAGCAGTGTCCTTTTAGAGTGGGGATGATGAGGAATTTCTTTAGCCAGAGAGGGGTGAATCTGTGGAATTCATTGCTTCAGGCTGCTGTGGAGGCCAAGTCATTGAATGTATTTAATGCAGAGTTTGATAGCTTTCTGATTAGTCAGGGCATGAAGAGATATGGGGAGAAGGCAGGAGACTGGTGCTGGGAGGGAAAATAGATCAGCCATGATGAAATGGCAGAGCAGACTCAATGGACATATTGGCCTAATTCTGCTCCTATATCTTATGGTCTGATGGTCTAATTTAATGACTCCTTTCTGACAATAGTCAATACATCCTCCAGTAGATTGTGAAACCCATTTTCAACTCTGTAAAAGTGCCTGCACTAGCTTGACTCTGAGTTCTTAAAAATCTTTTTATGTTTCCTGACCTTCAGCATTGCTTTGACAGGTTGCAAATGCATTTCCATCTCATTCTAGCCCAAGATAAATTTCTTCATTCTGCATAAATGCATATCTCATATCTTACGTTGGAGCTTCTCATTGTGTTCATGTTGCTGCCTCAATGTTGTTGGATTAAGGTGTAGAATTGTTATTTTACTCATTTCCTTGTAGTTTAACTTTTCTATATTTGCTTGTATTTTTCTATAATCACCTATATTCATGGAATTCTTCAGTGCCTTTTCCAATTATTATGGTAATTGCTTGTGCACTTCTCTAGAAATGTCTTAGTTTCTCTGTAGCTGGTGTCAGATCACTTGAATTTAACTATTTCATAGGTTAATTATTATCACTGGAATCACTGGTCTGAGTATGAGATGATCATAATTTATTTTTCTTAGTTCTCTCAGCTCCTCCTTTCTTTGTTTGTACTTCATTCTTGCAACACTTCGTAAGATGGCCATAAGCAACACGGTTTTTGCTTCATCCTTGATTTCTGAAGAACCTTTGGATTGCAAAAACACTGGGATCCAACAGTGCTTCTACATTCAAAGGCTTGAACCAATCTGACCATTCTCCTCTGACCTTTCTCATTAATAAAGTATTTTTGCCCTCAGAATTGCACTTACTGGAAGCTAATTTGTTTTCCACACCATCCCCTGTAAGCCCTGGAGCCAGTTCAGGTATTTGTTTCAAATACCATTTTTCAGGGAAGTACTCACAATGCATTCATTACTGAGAAGGTTACACATCCTTTAAGAAGTTGGGACCATCCAGAAGACAGATCATTAAGGACAAAAGATACCCTCTGCTTCACTAGCTCTTACTACCAATTTATAGTCATATACCTCTACCAAGTTTTACAAAACCCAGATCCTTGCAAACACCAGAGTAATTTCTGAAAAATGTACTTTGGTTTTCTAAAATGAGATTCAGTGTCTGTATCAATCCAGGGTATCCTGCAAACACACCAAATGGGCACAATGCCTCCAGGTTGAGGAGCAGAGAGCACCGATGTTAACAATTTGAAAGCAACTGCAGCCGGAGACTGAGCAGTCTGCGCAACTGAGGCGCAGGGTGAAGAGCAGCAGGAGTAAGAGGAACAGGAGGAAAAGGGAGAGTACAGCAGCTGCCTCGCTTCCTGATGGAGCAAAGCAGGAGCCATTGACTACATGAGCTTCCTCGTAAGGAGAGAGTTGCTTTTATCAAGAGTCCCTAATGCATTTCTTACTGTCCCCTTCACATACAGTCCTGTACACTCCAGGGTTTCCAATAAACAGATCCGGATGATGATGCAAAGTATCCCAAGCAGGTTTCTTTATGAAACTGCCTGTACTGCCCATAGTGCGTCTATGAATGATTTCCTGAACTGGATTCCTACAGCACTTCCTGATGTGTCACAGCTTGCTAAAAGAACTCTGAACTCCAGTATAGAACAGAGTTATTTTTAAGTCTGCAGGTGTAAACATTGTTCAAAATCTTGAACAAAATAACTTCCTGAGGGCCTGCAAATCAATGTTCAGCAATGGAGCCCTGAACAGTTGTGAGTAATGAACAGCGTGATTGGCACATAGAAGATATGGGGATACTTTGAGGGGATAATTTTTCAAACTGATGAAGACCACGGCCTTTCAGCACAAAAGAAATCCCATTAGACCATTGCACCAGCTGAATATTACAGCATTTGGACACAAAATTATGTAATATGTTCTAAAAGGGACCACTGCATTTTGCTCAAGCCAATAATCATACCTGCCATATTTTTTTGCTATATCCATGGTCAGAATGATATGTTACCTGTGGTATGCGTCTAATTATGTTGCACACATTTATTGGCACTAATGAGATTATCATTTTAATGAGGAATGCATTAGTGTCTGACAGCTATCCAGATTATGCTTGGATGCATGGACCAGACATGAATGATGTTAGCAACTTGATACAAAATGGAAAATGCTGAATTTGCTCTGCAGGTCAAACAGCAGGTGTGAAAAAATGTACAGCGTTAGCATTTCAAGTTGAAGACCCTTCATCAAAACTGGGGAAAGAAAGAAAATATGTTGGTTTTAAATTGCAGAGAGGTGGAGGTGGGGTGGATAGGTTAAAGTGAATATCTCTGATGGAGTGAGGCCAGTGATGCTCTGAGGGTAAGTTGGAGAGGTTTTCAAATTGATGGGTTAATGGGAGCGAGAGAGAGAGAGAGAGAGAGAGAGAGAGAGAGAGAGAGAGAGAACAAAAGCTATATAAAAAGATGACAATGTGGTAATTAAAGTGGAAATATAGAACACACCAGGTTCAAGATGGAGTAAGTTGCTGTTGTTACAAAGGAATGAAAGCACACAGGCATGGCATAAACTGTAGATGTGAAGAGCATGGTGCTTTAAGAAATACTGAACATTATGGATGTACTGGTGGTTAAGTCAAGTCGAATTGCTTTTTATTGTCATTTCGACCATCTGCTGGTACAGTACACAGTAAAAATGGGACAATGTTTTTCAGGACCATGGTGCTACGTGAACAATACAAAAACTACACTGAACTATGTAAACCAATGCAAAAACTACACTAGACTACAGACCTACCCAGGACCACATAAAGTACACAGAACAGTGCAGGCATTACAATAAATAATAAACAAGACAATAGGCACAGCAGAGGTCAGTAGATTGGTAGTCTGATGGCTTAGGGGAAAATCTGTTACATAGATAATCAGCTGAATGGCAGCATCCGGGATTCCGTCTGTTTCTGTACTCCCGCCGAGTATTTCGTTGCCACAGATGTAGTCGAACCTAATGTCCATTGGAAAGCAGAATGGACGGGAGAGCAGGCCAGCTAGAACTTGCTTTTTTCCTGGCACGGACTCGTGCCCGCTCGCCTCGCTTCTGCTTCCTCACACACCGCTTACGCTGTCCCTTGGTGGATTGGAATTGTATTCATCCAAAGGATGGAATTTAAACCACTGTTTTCTCTCTTCCCAAATTGTGATAGAGTATCTTCTGTCTGAAATATTAATTACATTCTCTTTCCATGGAACTGCTTGATCTGCCGGATATTTTTGGCAAATTCTGTTCTTATCTCAGTTTTCCTGCACCTGCACCTTTTTATTTTTGCTCTACCAACCTTTCTAGCTGCAATATGGCAGAATCTAAAACAATATCAGCAGCTTTTTTTCCAGGTCTAGATGGCGCCAGTGAACAACGATTCCTCGGGCGACATCTTTCAGATAGTCCACAGAACTGCTTATTTCACATTTTGTCTAAGTCTTCTCCATCTTTTTCTTTAGCTGAAGTGTGTTTCAGTAACTGTTGGAGCCCATGATCAACAGTTTGGAGATCGATTGATTAACCTTGCTCTCTGCTGCCTCTGTGAAAATTCCAGGAGGGGAATGTGAGCATGAGCTCCCTCAGGGAGAAGAAACTCAGAGAAAGGTGGTGGGGCCATGATTGACTCCATTCTCCAGATTTTGTTTCTTTTTTGTGTGGGGGGGTGTGATGTTTTTCTTTTGATTACTTCCATGGTTTTCTTTGTTTCGTGGCTATCTGGAGGAGATGAATCTCAGAGCTGTATACTGTATACATACTTTGATAATAGACGAACCTTTGAACTTTTTTCTGAAATTTTGGGCTACCACATCAGCATCATCTATATCAGCACAATGAAAGATGAAATTTGTCTTGAAGAAGATGCTTTGAATAATGCTAGTATCTTAGTAGCAAGACAACAATAATTACTCTAAGCCATGGCACTGTTGTGTGTGGGTTCTAGCGTTCTAGTGCTTTGTGGCAGTGCCCCTGTGGCTTCAGAACAGCTGAGGTCTTCCTCTGATTCTGCACAATTAACATTGATAACCTACGAGAACCTCTTGCCATACATGGGACAGCTGCAAGCTGTTGTCCTGCACCCACTGGATTGGTGATCTGGGTTGAGTGATTCTGGGTCAAAGGTGAGTATATTCTTTGAGAAACTGTAATAAGTGATTTCTTGGTGTCCCCATGGGGAGGGATGAGGGTCCTCAGTGTCCAAAACTTGCACATAAGATGGCCACTTGACTGAGTATTGACCAGGTGACACTCAGCCATTCCATCATTATTTAAACCTCCCAGACCCACAGTTGAGTAAACTAATGGATAGTGAATCATAGAAGTTTGGTCTCTGTCACCTGCGCTCTCTTCCTCTGAAACAGCTTCATGTGTAGTCTAGCAGAGTACTGACATTATTGGCAGCACATGATTGGGATGGGATAAGGAGGAATGTAGCTGCTTCTGCAGAAAGGAGGTTGATTCCTAAATGCCATATCTTGTCAGAGGTAATCTTTGTCATGAAGCATCTTTTTCAGTGAAGCAAAGCCAGCTATGAGAGGCTAGTAATTCTATAGACCCAGAGAATCAGGAGATGCACGTGGGAAGCACTCCTGTCGTCCACTGATTGCAGCAGCCTGGTCATTACCCACATCGTCTGGCTCAGTGCAGATAGTAAAATGCTCATGTGCAGCGTCTCTGCATGGCAAGGGTGTGAAGATGTTTTCGACTGCATACCATTGTTCCAACTTCTGCTGGATGACAAATGCACACCAACAGCCAAACAGTGAGACTGTGTAGTTGCAGGAAGATGTCCCATGGTCTCTGTCTGAGCCTATATGCTAGCTGTCACCTAGAGGTGCTGTCTGATTGGACTGTCCCCATGCCCAGGAAGGAGCATCAGTGACCTGCAGAGTGGGGATGTGGCTCGCTAAAGCCACATAACATCCCGCACCAGTCTGAGATTGACCCTTTCATCTTTCGTGTTACCTCGGGCATTCAGTGAGGCAGGAAAATGGTTGCCTCATAAACTCACTTCCCTGCACAGCCACTTGACTTCATTTAAGCTTGGTCTCACAGGAAACTGTGCATTTAAACTATCTTAACATTATTTCAAATTTCCTTTTGGGCTATGTAACAAGTCATTCTTGAAAGGGTTTAGGAGTTATTTACAAAAAAAAACTTAATGGCAAGTTTCAGCACACCAAAAAGTATCTTGGAAAGCAGTTGCTAGGCAAAGTGGAAAGTGGATAAGTGAACTATCAGGGCAGTTGAATGTAATCGGCAGAGTTCCTATGTTCTTTAACAGATCACCTTCCTTATACTAAATTACCTTGATATAAACCTAGAATAGAGATAATACTGACATAGAAGGGAATATATAACTCTGTGGATCAATAAAACATGAAAAATTGAAGCAAGACTTGGCTGAATGACTCCTCTAGCCTGCATTGCATTCAGTAAAATTATGACTGATCATCCAACTCCACTCCATTTTCTTGGCCTTCGTCCAGATCCATTTATAGCAAAATATCTGTCATGTACATACAATCAGCAGCTGACATCCACAGCCCAGAGGTGGAGGACATCTTTTATTATCTGAGTAAAGAGTGTAAGTTAAAATTACCAGAGAGACTTAGCAGTTCAGGTAGCATTCTGGAGAGAGAGAAAGAGTTAGCATTCTGGTCAATAGCCCTTTATCAAAATCCTTATCCTCCTTGATGAAATAATTTAGAATTATGTATTGGTGAGATGATGGAAGGTCTGTGATTGGAATTCAATATGAACAAGAAATAAGAGACTTAAGACATATAGTACCTTGAGCCCACTTTATTATTCAATAAAATTAAACTGATCGGATCTTGGCCTGCAGACAGAAATGGGTCAAATGATTTCCTTCTGTAATGTAACTGGAACGGTTCACTGGTTCTACAATGCTCCTCTAAAAATATCATTTGAGTGTACACTCCTGTAGCTCTTTGGTTGTCATGCAGTCAATAGTGAAAAGGCTATCTGTGGTCCACCTGGAATTATCCATCTTGTCTGCTGTTTTATTAAAGATGGTTTTGAACACTGATTTGTGTCAGAATATAAACCTTTCTCTTCCCTAGATACTTAACATTAACAAGATGCATGTTCAGTTTGACATCACTTATTGTAATTGAGTAATACACTTTTCTGTTTATGTCTGGTACAATTTGATGTGATGTAGATCCAGATAGGCACATTTGCAATTGAGAGTGTGTTACGCCCATGGGATATTGTTAATAGCAAAGAAGTTATACTGTCTGGATCTCTGCTCCTCTGTGTGCCTTTGTCATATCTTACACCTTGACTTATTTCACCCCAGTACTTCATGCCAACTTGAAACAATGCTGAAGTGCCAGAATTCAAAAGAATGATGCTGTCAACAGCACTGAGAAAGATTTATGATAGGTTTCCCACTGACTCAGGGAATTAACCTAGACCAAAACAATGACCATTTTATCTGGTAAGCCCAGTTAAAACATGCAGTGAATTACAGTTATTAACGGATAACTATTACTGGTATGTGCATAAGCCTTTAGTTAAAGGATTTTATCCAGTCTGGCCTTTTTTATTCTCCTTTTTTTCTAAGCTTATGTGCTTAGTACAAAATGTGCTTTCTCTGTCCAAAAACTCGCAGTTCAACTCATGCAGTCCAGAAAATGTACTCATCCCCAATTCTCTACAAACTGCAGTGAAACTTGGCATCCACCTGTGACTGTTCAGAATTGGTGCTTTTTACAATGGACAATTTAATTAGGTGGCTTAAAAATCTCACCAAGATCTAAAACCATAAGCTAAAATAGCTTAATATAAACTGCATTTGACTGAACTTGGCCTGTTAACATTACAGGTTAAGGTTCACAATCATTATTCCAACCATGTCAATTTTGAATATTTTGCTAAATATTTGTCTTCCTCATCCTCTGGGTTATTATTACATCATTACAAATTAAATACCAATTTGTTTCCTGAGAGCATGCTGAAAAATCTTTTGCAGTACTTCTAATATGACATTGAAGATGGGATGCAATGCTGGGTAATCAACTCTAAGTCCAAGTTAAATCACTGAGTCATCAAACGT
This sequence comes from Hypanus sabinus, assembly GCF_030144855.1. Lineage (NCBI taxonomy): Eukaryota > Metazoa > Chordata > Chondrichthyes > Myliobatiformes > Dasyatidae > Hypanus > Hypanus sabinus. The sequence goes on from NC_082707.1 coordinate 50,766,399, forward strand.
TGCTCAATAATTTGAATTTTTATGACCTTCCAAAAATAAAACTGCCAACAGAAATAAACATGTCACTATTTTCTCATTTAACAGCCCAATTGTTTTGTCATCCTTAGATGCAGTGACTATGCAAATGAGATACCTTTCCACCTTTCTAACTTTTGACACCTTGAAATGGAGGAATGCGATGGCTGTGACTGATTCTTGGGTAGAATCTATTTCAAATTAGTGGACATTGAAGGGATTACAGAGTAGCTCAGAACCCCAGTCAAAGCAGTACGAATGGAAGATAGAATTTAAATTTAAATATCGTCTACTCTATACATGAATGCATTGAAATAGAAATTAGGAAACCTGGTAGCATTGTAACTTAGCCATTTTGGCATAAGAAAGGCAAGATTAAGTGGAGTTGGTATTTTGTAAATATATTATTCCATTTAGTGCAGATGAGAAATAAAGCATTTTAATATATCATAGCTGACTATATCTGCTTCTGAAAACATTGAACAGACACTCATGAGAATTCATGAGAAAGAAGAAATTCCAGGCGAGGTCACAGAGAATGTCCACCATTTCCATTCTAAGATGATGCACTGAATGCATAAATTCCTGAATCAAATTTTTTTGAGAAACAACCTATTTCAGAAAATGTTTAAGGCTTAGCATTTTCCTTGGTAATCTGTGGGAGGATATTGAAAATGTAATATTTATCTAAATTTTAATGTGTTACTCAATAGCACACTGTAAACTGGGGATTTAACTGATGCAGTTTATTCCCAATGTTAAATATGTATCAAGAGATGAAGCATTTTCCCAAGGGAAGAAAGCAAATTAAGTGGCTGAAACAATTTTCTTGGTTATTTTGCTTGCAAGTTTGGTCAAATGTCAGTCTTCTCAACTAGAGAAAGGAATTAAAGAGAAATTGATAAATGAGGCAAGAAACAATAACTCAAAAGGGAAAATGCTAGCATCTCTGATAAAGGATGTGATAGCAAGGCATTGAAAAGAAATCAACAACGTTCTCTAAGTAAAATTTATTATCAGAGTATATACATATCAACTACATATAACACTGAGATTAATCTTATTATTGATGGTATTCACATTAAATTCTTTAATTCACATTAAAGAAACATGATAAAATCAATAAAAGACTGCAATCATCAGGACAGACAAAAACAATGTGCAAAAGACAACAAACTGCAAGTACAAAATAAATAATAATAATAACAAATAAATGAGCAACACATATCAAGAACATGAGATGAAGAGAACTTAAATATGATCAATAGTTTGTGGGAACAGTTCAGTGATGGGGTAGTGAAGTTTTATGTTTATTTATTTTAGAGGCGCCATCAAGAAGGCAACTTGTGCAGGCAGTTCTGATAGAAACCATCAAATATTCCCATTTCAGTCTGCCACAGCTGAGAACCACAACTGCATCTAAGATCTGTATAGGTAGTGGCATTGTTTTAAGGTTATTTAAAGTCACGGAACTCGAATGGACTCTGGTTGGTGGTGTGGTTCCCCTTTAAGACAACGGATGAGAGGATGCTGTGCTGGTTTAAGGCTTTTGTTTACCAATACAGACCATATTGCTAGCAATCATACAGTCTCTGGTAAGTAAAATCAAAGATCTCGGAGCTAGATTGTGTCTCAGAGGAACATTAGAACCAGTTGCGTTTTTTGTTTCACAGAATCTTGGTTAACTCCTGCCATTCCAGACGCAGAAATATGGTTTGGCAGTTTCACAATTCACCGCCAGGATAGACTTTCAAAGGCACAGGAGGTGGTCAATGTTTCATGATCAGCTCCTTCTGGTGTACAAACGTGGCGATTCTGTCCCAGTCATGTTCACCCAAACTGGAACATCCCACGATCAAGTGTTGACCATTTTATCTGCTGCAGGAGATTTCAGCGATCAGCTTGATAGCAGTGTCAGCGTAAAACAGGCTCTAGTGACTTAATAAACAGGCATGAAAAAGCACATCCTGCTGCCTTCCTTGCCATTTTGGGGATTTTAATCAGGCCAGCTTGAAAAAGTCTCTAAATAATTATTACCAACAAATTAGTTGTAGTACCAGAGGAACAAACGCACCAGACCACTGCAACACATACATAATGCTAAAGGAACTCAGCAGACAAGGCAGCATCTACGGAAAAGAATAAACAGTCACCCTTTTGGGCCGAGACCCCTCATTAGGACTTGAAAGAAAGTGGAGAAGTCAGGATAACGTGGGAAGAAGTACAGAGTGGTAGGTGATTGGTGAAACTGGTAGAGGGGGAGGATGTGCTTATTTTCAATATTTTTATTAATTCAAAGATGGTAGTTCGAGACCGGGAGGAGGGAGTGGGGAGGGGTGAAGTAAAGAGCTGGGAAGTTTGAGAAAACAATGTTCATGGCATTAGGTGAGAGGCTATGCAGATGGAATACATGGTTTTGTTCCTCCAACCGGAGTGTGCCCTCATGCGGCAGTACAGCAGATGCACCAGGGACACAGGAACTGAGAGAAGGGGATGCCATTTTTACAAGTGACAGGGTGGGAAGAGGTATACTCCAAGTAGCTGTGGGAGTCAGTGGATTTATAAAAGATTGACTGTCTCCAGAGATGGAGATAAAAAGATCAAGAAAGGGAGGAAGGTGTCAGAAATGGACCAAGTAAATTTGAGAGCAGGGTGGAAGTTGAAGACAAAGTTGATTAATTTGATGAGCTCAACGTGGGTGCAGAAAGCAGCTCCAATGCAGTCGTCGATATAGTGTAAGAGATGCAGAGCGATACCAGTGGTGGGTTGGAACATGGACAGTTCCACATAGCTGACAGAAAGATAGACAGAGCTGGGACCATGGAGCAAGTGCCCATGGCTACACCTTTGGTTTGAAGGAAGTGGGAAGAGCCGAAGGAGAAATTATTGAGGGTGAGAACCAGTTTTCTCAGATGGAGGAGAATGGTGGTGGAGAGGAACTGGTGGGGTCTGATGTCCAGAAAGAAGTGGAGAGCTTTAAGGCCCTCCTGATGGGGGATGGAGTTGTATAGGGACTAGACATCCATAGTGAAGGTGAGAGGATTGGGTCCAGGCAACTTAAAATAATTGAAAAGATCAAAAGAGTATAACACCGAAGAATTTACAGTTGCTGACTATTCCCACTTTGATACTGAAATGAGGACTCAGCTCATGGATCTCTGGTTTCCTCCACCTGAGGTCAATAATCATCTCCTCAGCCTTGCTAACATTGAGTGAGAGGTTGTTACTGTGGAACCATCCACCAGATTTTCGATCTCCAACCTATATGTTGATTCAGACAAAATACAGTGATGTTATCAGCAAACTGAAATTTGCATTGCAGCTGTGCTTATCCCTGCAGTCATAAGTGCAAAGTGAGCAGAGAAGGGGGCTCAGTGCACAGCCTGGTGGAGCACCTGTTCCGATGGAGATTGTGGAGGAGAGGTTTTTGCCAATTCTAACTGACTGGTGTCTGGAGATGAGTTAATTGAGGATCCAGGGCTGAGTGAAGGGCCAATGAAATGGCATCTGCAGTGGGCTTGTTGTGGTGGTAGATATTGATAGTTTTCAGAACCAGAATCAGAATCACATCACTGGCATATGTCTTGAAATTTCTTATTTTGCAGCCGCAGTACATTGTAATACATAATAATAAAAACTCTAAATTGCAATAAGAAATGTATAAAAATGAAGATTAAATTAATTGAGTAGTGCAGAAAGAGAGGAAAGACACTGAGGTAGTGTTCATGGGCTCATTGTCCATTCAGAAATCTGATGGTGGAATGGAAGAAGCTGTTCCTGAAACAGTGAATGTCTCCAGGCTCTGTTCCAGTAAGTCATCCTTGATAGTAACAATGTCCTGGGTGATGGGAACCTTAATGATGAATGCAACCTTTCTGAGGCATTGCGTTTTAAAGGTGCCCTGAATGCTGGGGAGGCCAGTGCCCATGATGGAGCTGGCAGGGTTTACAATTTTCTGCTGCTTTTTCCGATCCTATACAGTGGCCCCTCCGTATGCAATGCCACCAGTTAGAATGTTCTCAATAGTACATCTGTAGAAATTTGCAGGTGACTCTGGTGACATACCAATTCTCTTCAAATTCCTAATGAAATATAGCCACGTGCATGTTTTTTTTGTAATTGCATCACTATGTTGGGCCCAGGAAAAATCCTCAGAGATGTTGACACCCAGGAACTTGAAACTGCTCACCCTTTCCACTTCTGATCCCTCAATAAGGACTGATGTGTGTTCCCTCGACTTCCTCCTCCTGAAGTCCACAATTAATTTTTTCACCTTTCTGATGCTCAGTGCAAGAACTTTGCTGTGATACCACTCAACGAGCTGATCTATCTTACTCCTAATGCCTCCTCTCGGGTTTCTGTACCTCCTACCTGATGGTAACAGTGAGAAAAGGGCTTGCCCTGGGTGTTGGAGGTCTTTAATAATGGATGCTGCCTTTCTGAGACACCGCTCCTTGAAGATGTCCTGGGTACCTTGTAGGCCAGTGACCAGGATGGAGCTGACAAAATTTATAGTCCTCTGCGGCTTCTTTCAGTCCTGTGCACTAGCACCATCCCCCCCCCCCCCACCCACCCCATACCATTCAGTGACGCAGCATGTCAGAATGCTCACCACGGTACATCTATAGAAGTTTTTGAGTGTAGTTGTTGACATACCAAATCTCTTCAAACTCCTAATAAAGTATAGCTGCTGGCTTGCCTTCTTTATAACTGCATCAATATGTTGGGAGCAGTTTAGATCTTCAGAGATCTTGACACCCTGGAAGTTGAAACTGTTCACTCTTCCCACTTCTGATCCCTCTATGAGGATTGGTATGTGTTCCTTCATCTTACCCTTCCTGAAGTCCACAATCAGCTCTTTCATCTTTCTTTTTTCTTTTTCAGTCTTTTTATTGAGTTTCATATAAATATAAAAAAACATAACATAATAATGAATAGGTTATGAATACAATAGACTTAAGATTACATTGATAATAGGATAATAATATCCTATTAAACATCAACAAAAAAAAATACATTAATCAATCGAGTCTATATAATTATATATGAAAAAAAACAAAAATAATCATCAAAAGAAAAAGAAAAAAAATTAAAGATGTGTGAAAGAAAATGTATATATGAAACAAACACTAAACTAAAACTAACATGGGCAATAATAACAGTTTATAAGTATATGATAGTGTCAAAGAACTCCGGAACTCCATACCTGAACAAGAATAAACAGAAAGAAGGTCTGGGAAAGGCCAAATTAATTCATATGAAAATGTCGAATGAACGGTCCCCGTTTCTTCAAATTTAATTGACGAGTCAAAAATAGTGCTTCTAATTTTTTCCAAACTCAGATAAGAAATAGTTTGAAAAAGCCACTGAGACGTGGTAGGAGAATTTACTTCTTTCCAATTTTGTAATATAGACCTTCTGGCCATTAATGTTACAAAAGCAATCATTCATCTGATTGAAGGAGAAAACTGATTACCATCCTCATTTGGTATACCAAAGATTGCAGTAATAAAGTTAGGTTGTAAATCGATGTTCCAAATTGAGGAAATGGTAACAAATATGTCCTTCCAATAGTTATGTAAAGTGGGACATGACCAAAACATGTGGGTCAGTGAAGCCACTTCTGAATGACATCTGTCACATTGAGGGTTAATATGAGAATAAAATCGAGCAAGTTTATCTTTAGACATATAAGCTCTATGTACAATTTTAAATTGTATTAAAGCATGTTTAGCACATATAGAAGAAGAATTAACCATTTGTAAAATTTTTTCCCATTTATCTGTTGGTATATTGTATCGAAGTTCTTTTTCCCATTGTTGTTTAATTCTATCAGACATCTCTGGTTGTATCTTCATAATCATGTTGTAAATAAAAGCAACTAATCCCTTCTGACAAGGATTTAAGGTAAAAATCAAATCTAAGAAATCCGTTGAAGTTGAGTTGGGAAAAGATGGTAAAACTTTATGTAAAAAATTTCTGATTTGTAAATATCTGAAGAAATTAGATTTAGGTAATTTAAATTTATTGGAAAGTTGGTCAAAAGACATCAAAGTACCTTCAAAAAAAAGGTCACGAAAACATTTTATACCTTTCCTTTTTCATATGCTAAAGGCTTGATCTGTCAAGGAAGGTTTAAAGAAGAAATTAAATAAAATAGGGCTATCAAGAACAAAGTTTTTCAGAGTAAAAAATTTCCGAAATTGAAACCAAATTCGTAATGTGTGTTTAATAACAGGATTAGATATCTGTTTATTGAATTTAACTAAATCAGCAGGAAGAGAAGAACCAAGAACAGAGAATAAAGAATATCCCTTTACCTCATTGCATTCCAAATTTACCCACTGCGGACACAATAATGAGTCCAAATCTAATTTCCAATATGTTAGGTTACGAATATTATTCGCCCAATAATAAAATCTAAAGTTAGGTAAAGCTAAACCACCATCTTTTTTAGATTTTTGTAATTGCCTTTTACTTAACCTGGGGTTTTTATTTTGCCACACAAATGAGGAAATTTTTGAATCAATGTTGTCAAAAAAGGATTTAGGAATAAAAATTGGTAAGGCTTGAAATAAATATAAAAATTTCGGTAAAATCATCATTTTAATAGCATTAATCCGACCAACTAATGATAGGAATAAGGGAGACCATCTTGTAGTAAGATGTTGTATTTGAAGAAGCATAGGTAAAAAATTCAGTCTAAATAAATCTTTATATTTCTTGGTAATTTTTATACCTAAATAGATAAAATTATCAGTAACAACTTTAAATGGAATCCTGTCATTCAATAAAGTTTGCGCGTTTAAAGGGAATAATTCACTCTTATCTAAGTTTGATTTATAACCAGAAAAACTACCAAATTGAGCCAACAAGGATAAAATAGTGGGAATAGATCTATCAAGATCAGAAATATATAACAGCAAATCATCAGCATAAAGTGATAGCTCTTTCATCTTACTGACATTGAGTACCAGGTTGTTGCTGCGGCATCACTCCACTAGCTGGCATATCTCACTCCTGTCTGCCTTCTCATCACCACCTGAGATTCTACCAACAATGGGTGTACTGTCAGCAAATTGATAAATGGTATTTGAGCTATGCCTAGCCACACAGTCATGGGTATATAGAGAGTAGAGCGGTGGGCTAAGCACACACTTCTGAGGTGCGCCAGTGTTGATCATTAGTGAGGAGGAGATGTTATCACCAATCCACACAGTTTGGGGTCTTCTGGTTAAGAAGTCGAGGATCCAATTGCAGAGGGGGTGCAGAGGCTCAGGTTCTGCAACTTCAGTCAGGATTGTGGGAATGATGGTATTAAATGCTGAGCTATAGTCGATGAACAGCATCCTGATGTACACATTTGTGTCGTCTAGGGGGTCTAAAGCCGTGTGAAGAGACATTGAGATTGCATCTGCTGTTGACCTATTGTGGCAATAGGCAAATTGCAATGGGTCCAGGTCCTTGCTGAGGCAGGAGTTCAGTCTAGTCATGACCAACTTCTCAAAACAGTTCATCACTGTCGATGTGAGTGCTACTGTGTGATAGTCATTAAGGTAGCTCACATTATTCTTCTTAGGCACTGGTATAATTGTTGCCTTTTTGAAGCAAGTGGGAACTTCCACCTGTAGCAGTGAGAGGTTGAAAATGTCCTTGAATACTACTGCACAGGTTGGCACAAGTTTTCAGAGCCTTACCAGGTACTCCATAGGGACCTTCTGCCTTGCTAGGGTTCTCTCTCTTTAAAGACAGTCTAACATCGGCCTCTGAGACAGAGATCACAGGGTCACCAGGTTCAGCAGGGATCTTCACAGCTGTAGTTATATTCTCCCTTTCAAAGCGTGCATTGAAGGCAGTGAGTTCATCTGGTAGTGGAGCATTGTTGCCATTCATGCTATTGGTTTTTACTTTGTAGGAAGTAATTGTAACCAAGGTTCATTAAACCCAAAGTTGTAATGTTAGAAAGTTCTACCTTGTGAGGGATGAAAATGAGGTTTACCAATTTTCTAAAAAGAGAATTTAAAAAAACGCTATGCGAGGGAGGGGCAGGCTGGACACAGGACAGAGAAGGAGAGAAACACAGCATTGATTAGAAGCTGATGACATGAACTTTTAAGAGTGGAATTAGTAGTGAGTATCTTTACCCTACTAACTTGAAACCCTCAGGGTGAAACCCCTGGAGGAGAGACAATAGTGATAAAAGATTCATTGAAGCTACAGCTATAACATGCATCACCTTTAATAAGGCAATATCAGCAGAGACCAGTATCCAAAATCCCTACGTGTAGTCAAGAATCAGTTCTACAAAACCATACCAAGGGATTTGGTCAAGTATTTGTACAAGTTCGTGAATTGACTTCCTGTGGATGATGAACTATTTCATTCCAATGAACTTAGAAACAAGATGATGAGCCACCCAATATGAAGAACTGGCGTGGGAACGAAATGTGTAACGATGCAGAGGATTTAATACGGTTGGATGTATAAGTTTATTTTCATTCAAAGAATCTGAATTTGATTTTCTGCAAGAACTGATTATTTTTGCACAGACTTTGATAAGTTGCTGAATGAGATTTACTTTGTTTAGGAGTTGAGATGTTGGAGAATTGTCGTGAAAGGAGTTGAAGTGTGTATATATAAATTTTGAATTTGAATTTAAACTTGTAGATACACTGCCTGGAACTGAAACTAAAGTTAACTATAATACTTGAGAATAGTTGGTTTTCTAAATAAATAGTGATAAGTAAATATGCAAGTTTAGTTTGTAAACTTTTAAATAGGGAATAACACTGGATCTAATTAGTTAGAGAAATTAGAGTAACAGAAGTTATTCTAATGAATATCACTGATCCTAACTAAACAGGAATTTGGCTTTTGTTGATATTTAAGATTTGGAACCTAGACAGAATTTTGGAATTTTGAATTATTCTTGCTCATGTAAACATTTTGTACGTATTGTTTTTTTCCTTATAAACAAAACCTTATTTCCAGAATTGTGTGGTTTCTGTACACTGCATCCTTCTGATACCTGGATTCTTCTGATGGCCTATTAGCACCTAGTGTAATCTGATTTTCTCTAAAGGGTGCATCGACTAGTCACACACGATAAGACTGGTGCTACACAGGTGTTACATAATGTCTTGGAAGTCCTGTCAGAGTTGTCATGCATCCAATGTCACCTCCAACTTTGTTCAAAATTGTCTCTTCACCCTTGAAATAGCCCTCTGTAGATCATACCTGGATTTCTGGTACAGGCCTGGATCGCCAGACTTGAAAGCCACAGATATAGCCTTCAGCAGAGGATGTACCTTCTGGTTCATCCACGGCTTTTGATTTGGGAATGTACAGTCAGTCTTTGTGGGCACACACTCATCCACACAGGTTTTAATGAAGTCGGTAACAACTGCAGCATACTCATCCCGGTTCGAAGATGAATCCCTGAATACAGTCCAGCTCATCGATTCAAAGCAGTCTTGTTAGCACTCCTATTTCTCCCTCCATGGTCCTCACTACAGGTGCTGCCATCTTCAGTCTCTGCCTGTACTCAGGAGTTAGAAGTACAGCTAGGTGATCAGACTTCCCAAAGTGGAATAGCACGGTAGGCATTCCTGATGGTGGTATAGCAATGGTCCAGTGTGTTGTTTCCTCTGGTATTGCAAGTGATCAATTGATGGTAATTGCTTAGTGATTTCTCCCAAAACAATGATGAAGGTGTTAGGATGCACTATTTAGTGCATGTTGATCCCATTGCTCAGATCATCTAAAGCCTGATTGACATTGGCCTGAGGTGGAATGTAAACTGCCACCAAAATGACTCCAGGGAACTCCCGTGGTAGGTAAAAGGATGACACTTTACTGCTAGATATTCCAGCTCTGGTGAGCAGAATTGGGACAGCACTGAGGACTGAGCACTGTGCACCACGAAGAGTTGATCATGAGGCAGACTCCTCCGCCTCTGCTTTTGAGGGACTCTATACATTTATCTTGACGGTGTATAGTAAACCCATCGATCTGGATTGCTGCATCCGATATGGAAGGGGTTAACCAGGATTCCATAAAACAAAGGACACACGTGGTCCTAATGTCCCTCTGACTCAGCACCCTGGCTCTGAGATCATTGATTTTGTTCACCAGAGACTGCATATTCGCCAGCAAGATCATTGGTATCGGGAGATTAAAACCCGGTTTCCTTAAACGCACTTGTAACCCCGATCTACAGCAATGCTTCCTCCGTGGGCACTTCTGTCCACAATCAGAGTTGTTTCCGTCAGCTTTACGCAGTGAAAGTTTATTCAAAAAGATTAAGACATCTTTGTTGACTGTACTGACCTTGGAAGCAGTTGTGCTTTTTAGCTGTATCGAGAATATTTAATCATATCCATTGAGAATACTGCTGCTCTCGAGTCCCCCTCGGCACCCCGGAAGTGATCTGTAAGGTATGCCAGTGTTGATTGTCAGCAAGGAGGATATGTTATTTCTAATCTCCACAGATTGTGCTTTCTCAGTGAGGAAGTCAAGGATCTAATCACAAACAAGAGAAAATTTGCAGATGCTGGAAATCCAAACACCACACACAAAATACTGGAGGAACTCAGCAGGCCAGGCAGCATCTATGGAAAAGAGTACAGTCGACGTTTTAGCCTAGATCCTTCAGTAGGACCTTCAAGGATCTAGTTGCAGAGGGCACTACAGTGGCTCAGGTTTTGGAGCTTGTTGGTTAGAACTGAGGGTGTGATCATCACCAACCTTTCAAAGCATTTCATCACAGTGGATGTAAGTGTTACTGGATGATAATCATTGAGGAAAATTACCATGCTCTTCTTAGGCAGCAGTATAACTGAAGCCTGCATGAAGCAAGTGGGTAGCTCAGACTGCTGAGGTGAGAGGTTGAAGACAGCAGTGAGCACTTCAGCCAGTTGATCAGAACAGGTCTTCAGTACTCAGCTAGGTACCCCATCTAGGCCAGATGCTTTTTGTGGGTTCACCCTCCTGAAGGCTGCTCTCACATTGGCCACTGAGACTGAAATCACAAGGTTTTCAGGGGATGTGGGAATTTGTGAAGGTTCCTCCATGTTTTGATGGTCAAGGTGATCTCAGAAGGTATTGAGCTCATCTGGGAGCAAAGCCCTGTTATTCACTATGTTGCTTGGTTTCTCTTTGTAGCAGGTGATAGCTGTCACAGCTGTCAAGCATCCTTCAGTGATTCTGTTTTGGTCCGAAATTGCCACTTTATCTAGATCGTACCTAGACCATATCTTACTTGGTTTCTGGATCAGAAAGCCACTGATCCGGCCCTCAGTAGATTGTGGATCTCATGATTCATCTAGGAATCTGGTTGAGGAAGACTCTGAATGATGTTGTGGGGACACACTCTTTTTATAATGTCCATGACAATTGTGGTGCATTAATTCAGATTCTCTGATGAATCCTTGTACATGGCCCAGTCTGCTGAATTAAAGCAATCCCAGAGCTGTTCCTCTGCCTCCCACAACTCCTCTTTGGTGTCCTTATCTCTGGAGTCTTGCTCTTTAGCTTCTGCCTATATGCAGGGAGGAGTTGGAAAGCCAAGTGATCAGATTTCCTGAAATGCAGTCTAGGGATGGAACAGTAGGCATTCCTAATCTAGTGATCAAGTGTGCTGGGCCCTTGGTGCCACAGAATGTATGTTGATGATAACTGGGCAGAGACTTATTCATGAAAGTTTGACTGAGGTCCCATTTGATGTATTTGGATTTTGAAAAGGCCTTTGAGGAAGTCCTATGTGAGAGGTTATTGTACAGAACTAAAGCATGCAATATACTGGATGGAATGAAAATTGTCTGATTGATTTAAAATGGAAAGTAGGAATTAACTTTTTCTGGGTTGGCAGGAGGCAGGAGGTTACCCTATTGTCACTCTAAGTAAAACCCCAAAGAACCAAACTGAAAAGCAGAGAATCAGCTTAGAGTACCCAGAGATAGATGTTACTAACTTGCAGACCCTAAGGGAAGTGAAGAATCCACTATATTGGACTAAATTGAACTGTGATAAAAAGCCGGTGATTAAAGTCATTATTTTAAAATAAGGATCTGACTGCAGTTGTGAAAAGGAAGTATTTGCACTGAAAGGACTTTTTACTACCTTAACAAGTTTGTTAAATTCATCAGAATGATGTGATATTATAGTCATCTTGTATAGGCTAAACCACAGCCCTTCACTTTTTCAGGGTCCCCTCTCCCCATTGGCTTCTCAGGTGGGAGGTGGGAAGGGGCCCACATTCCCATGTTTCTCCTGCGAACAAACAGGACCAAGGTCTCCACTCCTCTGGATTATTTACTTCATCCTCCTCTTTAAAGGTGGTAATTTCATGATGTCCAACAACCTTCTTACTCCATTCCATCAAAGCAAGTGTGCAGCCAGTTTTAAGTAAACGTAGGCTCATTGCAAACAGGTTTCAGCATCAGTTTATCCTGGTCCCTTACAGCCCAATGGTTAGTGTTATGCATGTGAAGTATATCCTACCCATGGTACAATGATTTTCAGGTGCAATTCAATTTCTTTCTCTATTTTATGTATCTAGTTTAGATACATTTGGAAGGATAGAATAGGGAGGCTCAGTTTCCTAGTGGCTAGCACATACACCATTATCCTTCACATCTTTTCAAGGGAGTTGTGGGTAAATTATACTGCAAAATCTAACATGACATGGAAATAAACATCATCACCATTGGAGTTTATAAACTGAAGGTAGAATATTTTGTTTGGATAAATGAACTTTCTCTTATTTTTCTTAGAAAAATATTCTGTTACTTTCATCCTCCTTTTTCCTATCAAATCAGGAAGTTGGCAGGCACATTTAAGAAAACATTGGATAAGAGCTGCTTTGTGCAATTCCTGAAGGGTTCACCAGCTACACTGGTCTCCCAAGTTACTGTAAGGAATGCCTGGATTTAGTCTCCAAGTCATAAATCAGCCTGGGAACTTAATGTAGATTCCCTGCATTCTTAAACCATAAAATGGTGATATCCTTTTCACTACTTTACCCAGGTTTTACTCATCAGAAGTTGCTTTACATGATGAAACATATAATGATTTATTTTCCAGTAATTATATTTTGGTTAGAAGTTTCTTTTTATGCCATAGTGAACATGTGGCCTGATGTTTATTTTTCCACTTGGACTCATTTCATCGTTACAACATAGCCAGAATTTGATTCTGTTTTTCTTTCCCCTCCTTTCCTCTCCTCACTTTTAGAACTTGATGTTCCATTCTTCCAATCCTTCTTCAATTTTCATGCCTTTGCTTTATTTTTAGATACTTTAATCTTTACCTTTCATGTTTCCCCATGTCCTCTCCTGTCTCCCCTCTTAAATACAGCAATCTTTATGCTTCTTCCATCTTCCTCTTGATTCTTCTCAATAACTCTTTGTTCGTTCAATGGCTTCTTAATGCTCTGTTTAACATTGGCTTTATTGGTCTGGATGTGCAACTCCAGACTAGTATAAACTACTCAACCTGGAGTTGCACAGTCAGACTTCAAAGATGTCTTGGATTCTGACAGTCACAGTTTGCAAATGGCTGTGCTGGGACAGACTTAGATTTCCCAGTGCTGTGATGGGATAGACACGAGAACAAGTACCTCACTTGGACATCATGAATTGAAGATGGCCATTCGTAGTAAGAATTCTATCAGATGCATCAGACCTCCAACAATTCCACCACCCCTTCCTCAGCCCACAACAGAAAGGAAAGGCTTAGCTGATGAAACAGATTTGTAATTCAGTGAGTTTGTTTATTGGAGAAGAGTGCATAATTGTTGTCCTAGGAAAATTCCACAACAACAATTGAGCTGAAGTTTACTTAAGCTAACTGCCATCTTTGCAATAGCACATAAGAAGTAGAAATAGAAGCAGGCTCTTTGGTCCCTTATGCCTTTTCTGGTATTCAGTAATGGAATGGCAGATTTTTTGTTAGTTCAGTGCCACATTCAGATACCAGCCCCATAACTCTTGATTTCGATAATTTACAATATAAAAAATGACCAGTCTCTGTATTCACTTCTCAGCAGCTAAGCTCCTGCTTCCAACTTTGGCAGAGAATTCCAACGATTCTCTTCCGAAGCTGGTTGTCAGAGAGGCCAGAGAGAGAGATTCTGCAGATGCTGGAACACATGCAAAATGCTGGGGAAACTCAGCAGGTCAGGCAGCATTTATGTACCTGAACAGACAGTTGATGTTTCAAGCCAAGACACTTCATCTGTACAGAAGTAGCAGTAGATGATTCCTTCTCAGATTGGCAGCCTATAGCTAGTGGAGTGCTATAGGGATTGGTGAAGTGTTTAAACAATTGTAGTTCCATTCTAGTATATCATCCCCCTAGGTCCTTGTGAGAACAGAAAATGTCCAGGGTGGGTGGGATCTTTGATTCTGCAGGCTGCTTTACTGGGGCAGCAAGACATAGTCTTGAGGGGAGGCTGGTTTTTTGTGATGTGCTGAGCTGTGTCGACAACCCTCTGCTGTATTGCAGTCATGAGTAAAGCAGATGTCATACCAAGCTGTACTGAATCTGGAGAGAATGCATTCTGTGATTCATCAATTAAAGTTGGTAAAGGTCAAAGGGGACATGCCAGATTTACTTAGCCTCTTGAAGAAGAAGTGATACTGGTGAATCTTCTTGACCATGGTGTTGATGTGGTTGTACCAAGACAGGCTATTGGTGATGTTCACACCTTAGAAGTTGAAGATCGCTGCACCATTGATGTAGACAGAAGCAATGACCAGTTCTTTTGCTTTGCTGACATTGAGGAAAAGGATGCTGTCATGATATCATGTTACCAGGGCCTATTTTGGGAGTAAGCAAATTACAGAGGGTCTTGGTTGTCTGGGAGACTCTGTAGTTACTGTGTGGCATGACCAGAGTCTTGAAGAACTTCAGGATGGTGGATGTCAGTGCTACCAGCCGGTAGTCATTAAGTCAATAGATTTTTTTCCACTTGACCACTGTCAGAGATACCAGGATGATCATGTTCTTCTTAAAGCAGGTAGAAACCTCAAAATGAAGCAGAGAGACTGCTGAAAACTGTTTTCAAATTCTCCTGCCAGCTGATTCACCGAGGATCTAAGTTAGGGACACCATCCAGGCCAGATGCCCTCTGCAGGTTTACACACTGGAAGACTGATCATGTGTCCTGATCAGTGACTGTGAGTTCAGGTGCAATGGAGGACGTTGGGATGGATGGTGACATTCCTAATTCTTTCTGTTCAAAACATGCACAGAATACAGAATATTTGGGAGGGAAGCACTTTTGGTGGCGATGTTGCCTGACCTTGCCTGAAGCTGTTCTAGCATGTAAGCCCTAGCACAACTGGTAGCTTGTCTGCAAATCTAGATTGGATTTGCAATATCTCTTGATATTGCTGATTCCTTTATGGGTGTCATATCTCAATTTCTTGTAAAGGTCAGGGTCACCAGATTTGAATGCTGCAGTACTAGACATCAGTAAGGGGTGGGTGTCCCTGTTCACTGATAGTTTCTGGTTTGGGAACGTAGATATGACTTCTTTGGTACACAGTCTGCAACACACTTGCTGAAGAAGTCCATGACAATGGTGACATGATCATCTAGGGTAAGTGCTGAGTTTTGAATATGAAACAGTCTATTGACTCAAAGCAGCCATGTAGAAGTTTATCTATTTCCTCAGACCAACACTCTACAACTTTAAGTACTGGGTCTCCAAAATAGCACCTTTGTGTACAGCTCAAAAGAGAAGTATCAAATGTTTTTATTTAGGACTACATCAGTTGAGAACTAACATCCCAGCCATGGCTTCTTCAGCAAGAAACATTGTTTTAAGACATTTTAAAAAAAGGTCAATCCTCAAATTTGGCAGAATCCAGATTGCAGACTACCCAGGGAGCAAGTGCATTCTCCTTCTAAGAAAATGTGGCCAATGTACTTGGCTGGAGGTAAAAATGAAACCCAATACCCTGAGGCCCCCACTCCCCACCATCCTGTTGGCCAACATGTGGTCTCTAGAAGTTTATATAGAAGACCTCACAGCAGTACCAGAAGGACATGCTATGTACTCTATATCACAGAGAATTGGCTCACCCCGGCACTCCGGACACAGTATTTCAGTCCAAGGGCTTCCCTATCACCACATGGACTAGACAAGAGTGTCAGGTAAAGCCAGAGGCAGTGTTATTTACTTTATAATGAACTCAATGCATAGATGCGACAATTCTGTCTCCATCCTGATCTCCTGATCTGGAACAGCTGGTGGTCAAATGTCGGCCAATCTGTTTGTTGACAGAATTCTCCACTGTCATCCTGGTAGTGGTTCACATTCTATCCCTGGCCGAACTCATGCTGGCACTGAAGGAGCTGAACAGGGAGAAGGAGCACAATCTGGTGGGTGGGGAATGGATCAATAGGCAACTTTTTAAATAAAATTGCCTCTTGTTCTTTTAAACTCCAATGAACAGACCCCCAGTCTGGTTCACCTTTTATCATATGATCATGCCCAGGATAACAACTTCTAATTAAATAATACTTTCAATCATCTCAAATTAAATATTTTCCTTAAACAGGGTAACCCTAATTATTCACAGTTCTCTGGAAGTACACTGCATTGCACACTTGTAAAAAGTCTTCCCTGAATTTTATACTCCTCCTCCCCTGAAATAAAGGCCAATACTCACTTAGCCTTCCCTATTACCCACTGCAGTTGTGAGCTAGTTTTCTGTGTTTCATGCAGAGAGACTATAAATGTTCATGAACATTATAAATCTAAAGTCACTTTAATGGTGTATTTTTACATTTCTCACTAGATTACTCTTATATTCTTATTCCCCTTTCCTTATTGATGTCCTGGTTCTCTTTTACCGAATTCTGATTTTTTTTTCTTACTCCTCGGTGTATTATTTTTTCTGGCAACATTATAAACCAATTCCTTTGATCTAATATTATCTATCTCTTCTTGTTGACTGCAGTTAGACTCGTAGGTTTTTTTTCCAGCCTAAAAAGGCTATATATTTGCTGCAGATCATGTAATATTTTTTCATATGTTGTCTGTTGCTTGATTACTGTCAGACCTCTGAATTCAGATTTGTCATCTACCATTGCTAACTCATACTTCATGCGCTTTGTAGTTTGCTTTGAATTCAACCTGAACCATATTTTTAGGTTGAATTAAATGACATCTTATTAGATTATTTTATATGATGGTTTCTCTTCCCAAAGCACACTTAACTATAAGGTCAAGAAGTAACACTTTCTCTTTGTCTAATGATCTGTTTTTAATAGTTATCTTATGGTCTTAATTTTGCATGTTAAGGTAGTAGAATGAAGTACTAAATCCATTTTCAAACTCCAAATTGCTACTTTTTAAAATTCTCCACTTGAATCGGAAAAGGGGAAGAAAAACAGATGTTGGACATCTTTAGGCTCCGCTCATTTCCAGTCTTGTCCATACCTGCTAAACGTTCCAGTGAATTGAAAATATTGGTGTTGTCATGGACTTTGATCTTAGAAGAAGTAAAAATTAAAAAACAAAAAAAAAAGGGCAGAAAGCTCTGCTCTGTGTTTAGTTCCTCTCATCTCTTTATTTTCATGTGTGAAGCTGAGATTTATTTTGCTTCCTTTTAATATTCAGTTCTGGAATCTATCTTGGGATGTTGATGCTTCAGGCTTCAAGACAGGAGATCAGAAAGGCCCCTATACTGTGACAACTTCAGTGCCTTTGTTGATGAAACTAACCAGAATAGGATGTACAAGATCATTACAATACATCATATGGGTCTTCAAAAATTAAAGTATCTGGATGGTATTTCTGTCCTCCAGTTATTCAGTGGATGAGTGGTCTGTCTCATGTGTTTTTGGACATCTGAGGCTAGAGATCTACAACCTTTGATTCCTGTTCTGTGCTGAGTACATTGATCTAAACCAAGGCAAAACAGGCAGCTCTTTTCTCCAACTAGGACAAAGATCAGTTCCCAGACCTGATGTCTATCTTTTCCCAAGTTTTTATCTTGTTAGTAACTTTAAATTCCACAGTTCCCACAGTAGGATTTGAATCTGAGTCATTGATTCATTGGTCCAGAATTCTGGTGTATTATCTAGTAATACTAGCACTACACTAGTCCACCTTTCTAATCTTAGTCGAGAAGTGTCAGGGCACCCTAACTGACCTCTGCATTCTGGAGTTGGCCTAGGGTACCACGATTTCTTACATTGATCTATCTACTCTGAAAAATATGCATGCAGTTGTAATAGAAATGCACAAGCAGTTACAACTGAATGGATATATTACATCTGCCATCCAAAATTGTCTAAAATTGAGACACCTGAGTCTTCTACCTGGACAATTTACTCCAAAACAAATGATGATGGAATGAAATTGTTTTAATTAGAAGGGTTTGGTAAACCTGTTGAAAGTTAAGCATGAAATCCTCAAGGTGCTAAGAGTAGAAGCAAGATCTTAGGTTCAATGTGTGTAAACATAAATCTAAATTTTCACTTTGTGCTTGAAGACTTTGTTGAGCATGGTATTATTTGCAGGACTGAGTAAGAATGTAAATGTGGGTAAAATAAAGGAAACTCTATCATTTTTGTATGAATCACAGTGCTCCATGGATCATGTGTAAGGTCTTAAATCAATATTCAAAGTTCAAAGTAAACTCATTATCCAAGTACATATATGTCAGCCCTGAGATAAATTTTCTTGCTGGCATACTCAATATGTCTAATAACCATAGAAGAATCAATGAAAGATGGCATCAAAAGGGTGCACAACCAATGTGCAAAAGTCAGCAAACAGTGCAAATACAAAAAAGAAAGAAAAAAAAGAAATGATATAATAATAATAAATAATTTAATAAATATCAAGAACATGAGATGAAGAGTCCTTGACAGTGAATCCATAGGTTGTCGGAATAGTTCAGTGTCAGGCAAGTGAAGTTGAGTGAAATTATCTATTCTAGTTCAGGAGCCTGATGACTGAGGGGTGATAATTGTTCCTGAAACTTCTGGTGTGAGTCCTGAGGTTCCCGTATCTTCTTCTAGATCCCAGCAGCAAGAAGAAAGCATGACCTCAGTGGTGGCAGTCCCTGATGACTGCTTTGTGTAAATGCTAGGTGTAGATGTGCTCAATAGTACAGAGGGCTTTACCCAAGATGGGCTGTGCCACACCTTATAGTAGAATTTTTCATTCAAGGACTTTGGTGTTTCCATACCAGGCTGTGATGCACCCAGTTAATACACTCTCGACCACACATCTATAGAAGTTAGTCAGTGTTATAAATATCATGCTGAACCTTTACAAACTCTTAAGGAAGTAGAGGCACCACTGTGCTTTCTTTGTAATTGCTATTACGTGATGGGCCCAGGACAGGTGCTCTGAAATGATAACATGAGGAATTTTAAGTTGCTGACCCTCTCTACCTTTGATCCCCCAAAGAGGATCTCCTCCTGAAGTCAATAATCAGCTCCTTTGTTTTGCTGCTTTGAGTATGAGGTTGTTGTTGTGGTACCACTCAGCTAAATTTTCAGTCTCTCTCCTATATGCTGATTTGTCACCATCTTTGATTTGGCCAATGACAGTGCTGTTGTCAGCAAACTTAAGTATGGCATTAGCCTCACAGTCATAGGTGTACAGTAGGTAGAGCAGGGTGCTAAGCACACAGCCCTGTGGTGCACCTGTGCTGAAGGAAATCATGAAAGAGTTCTTGTTGCCAATCCAAACTGACTGGGGACTGCAAGTGAGGAAATAGAGGATCCAATTGCATAAGGAGATATTGAGACCAAGGTCTTGAAGCTTCTTGACTAGTTATGAGGGAATGATAGTATTGAATGCTGAGCTGTAGTTGATAAAGAGCATCCTGATGTATGCATCTTTGCTGCCCAGATGCTCCAGGGTTGAGAGAAAAGCCAATGAGATGGAATCTGCTATGGACCTGTAGGCAAATTGGCGTGGATCCAAGATGCTTCACAGGCAACTGTTGATAGGTTTCATTACCAACCTCTCAAAACAGTTCATTACTGTAGTTGTAACTGGTACTGGACAACTGGTCAAAGAGACAGGTTACCATGTCCTTCTTTGGCACCGGTATAACTGAAGCCTGATTAAAACAAGGTATTTCAGACTGCCAAAGTGATAGGTTAAAGATCTCAGTCAGCACTCCAGCAAACTGATCAGCACAGGTCTTTTGTACTCGGCCAAGTACCATATCTGGGTGGGATGTTTTCCTTGGGTTCATTCTCCAGAAGCCTGAGAGATGCCCTCGTGTCAGACTCGGAGACTGAAATCATCACATTATTGGGAGCTTTGGAAGCATGCGATGATTCCTCCATGTTTTGTTGGTAAAAGCAGGCACAGAATTGAGCTTATGTGAAAGCAAAGCCCTGTTGTCACCTATCTTGTTTGATTTAACTTTATAAGAGATAATAGCATTCAAGCCCCGCTGCAACCACTAAGTATTCTTCATTGGTTCAAGTTTAGTCTGGAGTTGCCTCTTTGCCTGTGAGATGGCTTTCCTGAGATATCTGGACCCCTGGCAATGTTCTTGGTCTCCAGACTTGAATACCTCTGACCTGGCCCTCAGCATATTGCAGATCCCTTGGTTTGTCCAGGGACTTTTGGTTGGGGAAGATTCTGAATCACCTTGTGGGGATGTACTTGTCTGTGACTGTTTTATAAAGTCTGTCACAACCATGGTGTATTCCTTCAGATCCACAACAAGTCCTTGATCATGGCCCAGTCCACTGACCCATAGCAATCCCTTAGCTACTCCTCTGCATCCCATGACAAACTCTTTGTTGTCCTGTTCTCTGGAGCCTTTCTCATTAGCCTCTGCCTGTATGCAGTTAGGAGAAGGACAGCCAAGTGATCAGATTTCCTGAAGTGCATTCTAGGTATGGAATGTTGGCATTCCTTATCTTAATATAGCAGTGGCTAGTGTGTTGGGACCTCTGGTATTACAGATTATATGCTGATGATAATTGGGCATGGATTTCTTCAAACAAACCTGATTAAAATCCCAGACGATGGATATGAAAAGCATTGGGGTAGACTGTTTTTTGTTTGGTGAAGGTATCATGCAGTATCTCAAGTGCCTGATTGCAGTTGGCTGATGGTGGTATGTTAACTGTCGTCATAGAGAATAACTCTCTGGGTAAATAAAACGGTCAGCATTTAATTGTTAAGTGTTCAAGGTCAAGGGTATGACAAAGCTACATTGGAGCACTGCAAGGAGTTAATCAAGAGAAAGACAGCTCCACCTTTTGCCTTTTCTGAATCAACATTTCAGGCCATCCTGTAAATCAAGAAGTATTTGGATCTGATCACTTTATCTATCATACTCTGAGAGAACCATGTCTTGGTTAAACAATGTGTCATTTCCCTTTGATATATCAGTCTTCTCCGCAGATCCTTAATTTTGTTCTCCAGAGAATGTACAGTTCCCAACCCCCTACCACTGACCCCCACCGCCTCTGGCCATGGCGACGAACCTTCGTCTGCTTAGACCTTAAGACGTAGGAGCAAAATTAGGCCATCTGGCCCATTGAGTCTGCTCCACCATTCAATCACGGCTGATCCTTTTTTCTATCACCTCCTCAACACCACTTCCTGGACTTCTCTCTGTAACCATTGATGCCATGACCAAATCAAGAACCTATCAATTTCTGCCTTAAATACACCCAACGACCTGCATGTGGCAACAAATTCCATAAATTCACCATCCTTTGGCTAAAGAAAATTCTCTACATCTCTGTTATGTAAGGGCACCCCTCTATCCTGAGGCTGTGCCCTCTTGTCCTAGACTCTCCCACCATGGGTAACATCCTTTCCACATCTACTCTGTCTAGGCCTTTCAACATTCGAAAAGTTTCAATGAGATCCCCCCCCCCCCCCGCCCCTTTATCCTTCTGAATTCCAGGGAGTACAGACCCAAAGCCATCAAATGTTCCTCGTACGATAACCCTTTTTATTCCTGGAATCATCCCTGTGAACCTCCTCTGGACCCTCTCCAATGCCAGCACATCGTTTCTAAGATGAGGGGCCCGAAACTGTTCACAATACTCAAGGTGAAGCAACACCAGTGCCTTATAAAGCCTCAGCATCACATCCTTGCTTGCTTGAGGGTTAAGACTGAGTCCTTCAGAAGATCATAAAATTTGTAGTTCATTAAGTTGATTTAAAAGTATGTTGCTTAAAGGAAAATTAAATGCTGCAGTAAGGGTTATTCAAATGAGGTATATTCAGAAATATTGTACGTAGACTGTAGAATGCTGCCATGGTTCACCTGCACCATCCTGGTGATGTCCAGTCCCATAGACAATTACATGCTTTAAGCTGTTGCTCCACTTGTGCTGCGCATAAAAATATTCAATCTCTCCTTGCTACAATTGAAAACTGCCTTAATGACTATCATCCAGTGGCACTCACATCTACTGTGACGAAGTACTTGAGAGGTTGGTTATGGATCGAATCAACATCTGCCTCAGCAAGGACCTGGAACCACTGCAATTTGCCTTTTGTCACAGTAGGTCTACGGTGGATGTGATCTCTTTGGCTCTCCACATGGCCTTGGATTACCCAGATAATACAAATATTTATGTCAGAATGCTGTTTATTGACTACAGCTCCGCGCTTAACACCATCATTCCCAAAATTCTGATTGAGCAGCTCCAGCACCTGAGCTTCTGCAGCCCTCTGCAAATGGATCCTTGTCTTCCTAACCAGAAGCCAACAATCTGTGCAGATCAGAAATAACATCTCCACCTAACTGACAATCAACAATCGCGCTTAACTCACTGTCTACCCTCTCTATACCCATGACTGGGTGGCTAGGCTCAGCTTAAGTGCCATCTATAAATTTGCTGGTGATACAACCATTGTTGGCAGAATCTTAGATGGTGATAAGAGGGTGTACAGGAGCCAGATACACCTGCTAGTTGAGTGGTGTCGCAGTGACAACTCAGCATTAGTAAGGCAAAGAGCAGAAGGGGTAAGATAAGAGAACACAGCAGACCTCACAGAGGGATCAGAAGTAGAATGTGTAAGCCATTTCAAGTTCCTGAGAGTTAATATCTCTGAGGATCTAACCTGGACCCAGCATATCAATATAGGTATGAGAAAGGCATGACAGCAGCTATATTTCATTCAGAGTTTGAGGAGATTCATTATGTCACCTAAAACACTTGTAAAATTCTAAAGGTGTAGGTGAAGAACACTCTACAGCTGGCTACTTCACGGTCTGGCATGGGGTGGGGGGGGGGCGGTGGATTGCCGCTTCACAGGATCGAAGTAAGCTGTAGCTTCTGTAGTATCCAGGACATCTTCAAGGAGTGGTGCCTCAGAAAAGTGGTGTCGGTCATTAAGGACCCCAACCATTCCGAATATGCCCTGTTCTCATTGCTGCCGTCAGGAACAAGGTACAGAAGCCTAAAGGCTCACATTCAATAATTTAGAAACAGCTTCTTCCCCTCTGCCATCCAATTTCAGAATGGACATTGAACCCATGAACACACTACCTCACCTCTTTTTTAATCTCTATTTTTGTACAACTTATTTAACTATTTTATATATATATATAAATATAAATACTGCATATGTCAGTGATATTTAACCTGACTCTGATTTTGATGTTTCTTCTACCATTGCCCCTTTCAAGCTTTTATTCATCAAAGTCCAAACAAGAAGAAAAATCAAAAGAATCAAAAATCGAAGGATAAAGTGAAACTGAAATCGTTGAGATTTTCAAGCTGATAGAGTATAAAGCTGCTTTAAGGTTTAGATAACCCAACAAATTTCTTAAAAGAAATAAATAGATCAAATCCATAATAACTATGAAGGTCTTTAAATGATAACACTTGTATACACAAAACCTAGAATATGGTCCTCTGAAGAGCCTTCTTAATTCAGAGTATATTGCATAAGCAATCATTTCTGGTTGAAATCAAATACATTGTAAAACAGAAACAGGCACTTCTATACACTACTTTCATTGCCCAATATTTTTCCTGGCATCAGGTGCATACGTAACGATGATATTTTTCAGCCAATGGCATTTTTTTGCCTTGCAGAGGAAAACTGGAATATGCCTTAAGTACAACTAGGAATATTTTGTGCCTCCTCTTTGCTTTCCTTATCATTCAATGGAACACAGCTGATATCGCTGGATAAGACAAAAAAAAATGACTGAAGAAATGCCAGAGTACACCAACGTAATTTATCTTTGCTCAATGAAAATGAGATTGGTCCTAAACAAGGGAAACATTTGAACTAGTACTAATGCATTCAAGAATTAAATAATGATTATGTGACCTCCTTAAGTTAGTCAGGTTCGATGCATTATCCAAGTACTTCAATAGGTTTCAATTGGTACATTTAATGCTAGAGAAATATATACAGTATACATCCTGAAATTCTTCTTTGCAAACATCCGTGAAAATGGAGGAGTGCCTCAAAGAATGAATGACAGTTAAAAGTTATAACCCCAAAGCCCCACCCAGCTCCATCCTCCCACACACAAGCAGCATTAAGGCAATGATCCCCTCCCCTACCCCCCCAGCAAAAAGAATCAGTGACCCCCACCGAGCACTCAGGTGTGCAGCAAGCATCAATAAAGACACAGACTTGCAAAAACCCCAATGACTAGTCGTTCATCCAGTAATTCAACATTCCACAGGCTCTCTCTTTCCCTAGGAAGGGAAAAAGAGGCGTTCCTGTTTCACAGCAACATGGGAGACATAATAAATAACTCACTGAGTTACGATGTTAAAAGTCTGTTGTGTCGCTCTGCACCCAGAGAGTCGGCACTAGAAAGCTGCAGCTCTCTGGACACACAACCCCCGTCAGTTAACCCACTGCTCCTGATGTTCTACGTTCTCCTGCAAATCTTCAGTCAGGGCATCAGCCTAGAATCAGCATGTCTCCAGAGCCACGAAAATCCAGAACCCTGTAGGTTCTGATATCTGGGATATCAAAAAGCAGCTGGTGGTGAGGCCCTGAAAGTGGGTCCCATTCCTGCAAAGAACCAAAGTCAGAGAGTAACTCCAGGCCAGGGTCTTCAAAAGAACCTTGAAAAGTGATATCAAAGATAGAAATAATGCTGTTTCCCAAGATGCAAGCAAAGGAATCACCATTTAGCACTGTTTTAAGAGAAAATTAGAGAAGAGTGCAGGTTCAGGGATATGCAGAGAAAACAAGGGGAAGCTTGCTGTGGAGATGCTTAAGAAGTTGAAGGGAAGTATTATAAGTGACAGAACTCCAACACTGCTTCTCTAGAGTCCTTCCTCTGGAAACTCCCGAGCCAGCAGCCCTACCATGAATGAAAATGGTCATTTAAACTCATCCTATCAACTTCCCAGAGCTAGTTGGAAGCCTTGGAGCTGTCCAGTATCCCGCTGCATTCCACAAATTTCCGCACCAGTGCATTCAACAGTTGTTAAATAAGCCCAGCTTTTAAAATTAACAGAACTATGTTTTGCTACAGGCCAATAGAAATTAAGTCAAAATAAGTGAAAATTATTGAAAATGCACTTGCAATAAAATTCAGACAAAGAATTCTGAAAGCGAGGCAAGAAGGAAGAACACATTAAAATACTCCAAAAAGAAGAAGATAACAGATGGGGAAAGGTCATGTTATGAGTTAATAATTGGGTCAACTTTTGTTTGCAATGACTTGAGTGTCTGAATATATCTATATTCTAGCAGGAGACTTTAGTGAAGGAAAAGTGTGACAGCATTTAAGATCTGAGTTTCTATCACTGTTAATGTTTTCAGATAATCGTCCATAATAATATCATGGATAGAGTCCCTACTGTACATAGTTCTTTCCTTTTGCTTGTTTTTTCTTTCCACTCTTTTCTATAAGTGTATAACTCAGATAAATACTTTGTGGAGATTTGTGATATATATGATCATATGATATATATGTACAACGTCTGAAATACATCTTATGGAAATGTTTGTTTGATGATGAACTTCAATAAAAAAATAAATTACAAAAATAAAGAAAGGGACCTTTCAGATCTCAATGGACATTAACTCGTGAAGGCAAAGGTAATTTATTGTCTAGAATGGTGCATTTTAGGTGAGATTGGATCAGAAAAGGTGATTAGACAAATAGTGCTCATTGATTAGGAAGAATGAGAGGAGCTGGGGCAGTTATGATTAACATTCATGAAGAGCAAGTGAAAGATGTAGATTTATCCAAGACAGATTCAAGCCTTAGAGCAGGAAGACAGAGAATGCACTGGATTAGAGTGGGGTAAAAGGGAATAAAATACCTTAAGGTAAAAAGAAGCTGAGAGGAACATGAGCAGAAAAACAATTACTTTCTTGGAAACAGAATCTGATATAAATTATCAATTAAAATAAGTATGAAAATAAACACAAAGGAAAATAAGACTACAAGGGCATTTCCAAGAGCACAGAAGACAAATTCTGGTCATAAACACAGGTTAGGAAAAATGGTGCATAAAAAATTAAGTAAACGGTGTGACCTTAGGATTAAATTCATGCAGACAAATGGTATCTGCATGAAGCATAGATGGAAAAATATCCCAGAATGCAGAGATAGGATGTAAGTAGGAGTTGGGAAATTTACAGAGAATCATTGGGTTCAGTGTTACAGATTTCCCAGTGAAAAGCAGAGGAATTAAAGCTTCACACTAAGCCAGCAGAAGCTGATTTGGAGACACAGTGAAGGGCATTATTCTTCACTATAAACTTGGTATGCTTGGACACTTTTGCAACAGCAGCAGCAAACTGCCAAATGAACTGTGTAATATTTCTTTTCCAGTACTTCTCCAGAACCAGCACAAATATTCACTCTTCTTATGCTTTGAACTGTGGATAATTTGTGTGTGTTCAATTTATCTGCAAAATGCCTAGTTTTTGGGCATTTTTCAGATAAAGATCTAGGTCTGTTTCTTTTATCATAGATTGCAACAAGCAATGCTTAGAGCTGGTCTTTAACTGTACTGCAGAAATTCTACTAAATGTTCCTGTTTAAATAAGTACAAAGTAAATCTTACAATTTTGAACATGGTACCTTTTTTTTCATTCAGGGACCTTATTCATCTTTTGTTTTCAATTACAGACACCGTTCCCGTCTGCTTTCCTGTGTAGACTGCTTATTCTGACCCATTCATGCATTGCAACTCACTACATCATTTTGTTATGGCAAGCACATTATTTACTTTGTATAAGAGATGTTTGGGATAAATTACATTTTCTTGTTCTGCAACTCTGTACTTCTCTAGCTGCAAAAACAGCCAGGGATAAGTAAAGATAGATCCTATACTCTAGTTGTAGTAAAATTGCCAAGTTTTTAAGAAATAAAAACTAAAATGCTCTTATGAAACCCTCAATGCACTCACTAAGGGTTGCAAAAGACAACCACAATGAAAGCATACTTCACTTCTTAGACACTTAGATTACCTGTTTGCACTTCCTTTCTGAGCTGGCTGAATTTGAGATGTCCTTCCTCAATGCTTGATCCAAATAAAATGACAGGAGATTATTTGTGACTTCCTGAATACTTCTCCCTCGCAGTGATCAGCCACAGGTCAGTATGAAAGCTGCATTTTCTCAATTAGACCTTGAGAATATCCTGGTATTGTTTCCTTTGACCTCCTTGAAACCAACACCTGCTTTGGAAGTCTATTACCTGGCTGTGATTACTATGGCTGGTCAATCAAAGCACACTCTGCTGATTGACCAGACAAAAGCAGATAAAATAAAAATTCCAAAAAAGAGCCAAATTCAGACACCACTGAATAGCAAGATGAGGCTTCAGTTGCTTTCAGGCAGCATACAGTGGGCATTTAGTGTCCCTTAAGGCTTTTCTCACCTCTGAAGTTGTACTGTATGTGTGTGGGGAAGGGAAGGGACGTAATACCCGAGGCCGGATTACAGCAAGCTGGAGTAAAGAGTTCAGCTTGAAGAAGGAAGGAGATGCAGTAAAGGTGCTAAATGAATGGGGTGAACAAGACAGAAAATGGTAGTAGGATTAAGAGGAGGGGCTAATTTGAGATAGCATGATGAGGGGTGATAGGGCCCAAAGACTATCAGTATTAGTCTGTGTATCTGTCTCCATTTATCTCTTTCTCTATGTGTGTGTGTGTGTTTGTTTGCATATGTATGTTGCTTGCATGTGTCTAAAGATGTGCGAACATGTGTTTGAGAGTATGTGCGTGCATGTGTGTATGTGTGTGTGTGTATGCGTCTGAGTATGTGAGTGTGTGTGTGAGAGTGTGTGCCTTTGTTAGTATTCATGCAACAGAGCCTGTGTTCCAATTCACTAAGACTCCCTTGTTAGTCAAGCCATTTTTCCCTGTCAAAACTACATTGTATGCAACAAGCTTGTCAAGTATTAAGAAATAATTTCATTCACTGGCATCTTCCACTCCTGCATATAAATTCACTGGCTGACTGAGACAATGTAGTGACTATTTCCAAAATGACAGATAGGGAAGGTTGGGATGGGGTGGAAAATGCCACGTTAGTTTTCACTCTTTAAAGGTGCTTATACATTTTTTCCAATTTTAATAACCCCAAAGGAAACTCTCTAGAGTAGAGTGGCCAATAGCAATAGTGGGATAACAATGATGTAGGCACAAATCAGTGGTACACCGATCTACAGCACCAGCAATCACTGATCTGGGTTCAATTTAACAATCAATGATCAGGGTTGAATTCAGCAATCACTGATCAGGGTTCAAGTCAGCAATCACTGATCTGGGTTCAATTCTCACTGTTGCCTGTAAGGATCTTATACATTCTCCCCATGACTGTGTGAATTTCCTATGGGTCAACGTTTCCCTCTAAGTTGTGTGAGTGTGTGTATGCATACATCTTTTGCTTCCAGCTCACAAAGGAATTTAAACTGAACACAACAGGTTGTCACCCCCACCTTGTTGGCATATTAAGTATATTTCACAATCGGACACAATCACATTTCCTTTTCCAGTTTCTGATGCGGACGGTATTGACAACGTGGAGTTTGTGATGATTTGTCTCAGATTTTAGAACTGGCTTATTTATACTGTTTTTAATGAAGAAATTACTGATTCACTATATCGAATTCCAAAGAAGCAAAAGGCATGATGCACAAAAGAAATACTTAATGGTTTGCTAGCTGTTAAAATGAATAGTTCTATATATAAAATTCAGTGCGCACATCTGTTTGTCACTGGGCAAAACAAATGCACAGCACAAGGTTTTTTGCACACAATGATCATTACAAATTAGAAGGAACATTGCTCTGGGTGCTCCAGTTTCCTCCCACAGACCAAAGACATACTGGATGGCAGGTTAATTGGTCATTGTAGATTGTCCCGTGACTAGGCTGGGGTTATGTTGGGGGTTGCTGGGTGACATGGTTCAACGAGCCAGAAGGACCTATTTTGTGCTGTATCTCAATAAATAAAAATTTAATCTTTGGCTCTACAGAAACTCTGTCCCATCATTAAACCTGCCCAGGATCCTCTCCCTGGCTTCCTTGTGATGCTAACCTTTTTCCCACCTTTCTATTCCTGTTCAACTGCTCTTTCTTCATTCCTGCTAGAAAACACATGCAAGTGAAGCCCATGAGTCCAAAGAGCTTGGATCAAACACCAAGAGCTCCTCAAGGGTATCTTCACCTGCTCATAACTCTGCCATTTCCAAACTTTGCCAGGTTGCTGATTTCCAAACTGGATGTCTGAGACCTGGGACAAGATCTGAGGAAAACAGTAACTCCTTACGAGTGCTGCTTTGTGAACCAGTCTCAGAATGCATCCAGAACACATAACCTAGGAGGGCAGGGAGCAACAAATGGCATTGTACTCTCTCCAGCAATGTATCCTTCAAGTGCAAAACAGAAAATATTTCTGTTTGCTGGTAATGCCATATTTCAAATAGTTTATCTTGAAATTGTTCAATGATGTGTACATTATGGGCTGATAAAAGTTTAAGCAGAGAAAATGACCAGTTGTTTTTTTTTACACTTGTTTCAAAGCATGCTATCTTTTTTAAGAACTCTGATCAGTACTGCCTTCAGCTCCTTGGAATGTGAAAAATTGTGACTCATTCAGTATTTAAAAGCAACTGCATTAGAAGTCTCTTGGGCAGTATGAACAGACCGGGATCTTAAAACAATATTATGGTCTAAGAAAAGATGAGAGCAAAATCTGAGAAGACTCCTGAGGATTCTGTGTCACAAGTGTTGACAGAGCAGTCAATTTATGCTGTTTTCTGAATTTAAGTACAGTAGTGTAACCCCTAACCCTTTCACTTATGCAACAATCATCATTCTCCGTTTTATTGTTTCTTTGACACACAGGCACTGTTTATTTGATGTGCAAGGTTGATGGAGAATGTCTCTGTGCAGCACAATGTATGCCAGGGAACTGTAATTCAAATTTGTCAATCATCAGCTTAAGATTGGTATCTGTAACAAAACACTCAGTTGGAGAACCTGCGATTGTGTCGATTGAACCTTGCTCCAAACTCATCAATAATAAGCCCTTGGATGCATGCAAAGAGGCTTCCTTTTCAAGCATCCCCTGTTTTAATATTACAGCCGCATGGGTGGGAATATCCAGTTTCCCTTAGTACTAAGGGCATTGAAAAATAGTCAATATCCACAACTATCATCCAGGATCTTTAAATTCTGACTTTGCACAGATCTCAGTGCATAATATACTCAATTTTTAAAAAAACCTACTTGATTTTGACATAGGACATGCTGCATAGGCAAATCCTAGGGAAGCCAAGAAAGTAGTGGCAACTCTCCCTAAGCCACTGCAAGAGGAGGTTCACACTGGGGAGCAGGGGAAAAGGACAATCAGTACACTGTTCACTGCAGTCCCTCCATTCACATCCTGCAATAATCGTCCAAACATGTAACATAAAATGATGAACATTTAAAAATAATTAGGTTACTTTGCTGCTCAAGGCTTACATTGTTTCAAACTAAAATCAGTACGATTCCACAGAGGGTTAAGTGTCTGTCTAAAGGAGGTTGGAAATTTTGCACTTCAGAAAAATGGCCTTTGCTCATTTGCCAGACAGTCATTTGTTAGCCTATTCAAAAAGTATTTGTTCCCAGACAATTGGAAACTGCTAGCAGTGCCTGCAGAATTCCATATTTGTAGATTTCCTAAGTTAGCACTCAATAACCAACAACATAAACCTCTACTTAATTCAGGAGTTAGGCACTGAATGTCAACTGTACACACACTAATAATTTACATGAAACCAGCATCAAGTAATTCCAGTCTTGACAACAGCAATAAACAGACTACATCAGCAAATATTCTGAGGCCAGGCTTAAAAGCCCATGCACTTTTTCACATTATTATAGACAACTTTGTAATAAACAGTATGGATGGAATGTTCGTGTATATGTAAACATCATTTTGAAAGATTAATCATATTGTTTTGTGTGGGACAGATTATCAAATTTTAAAAGACCACACTCGAAGTACACACTCATACTAATGTTAATACTGCAATGGCCAGTAGGGCAAAGCTAGTGTAAGTGTTTTGTAGCAGATTTCAAATATTCACTATTATTCATTAGTGACATGAGGTATTTCCTGAAGCAGACTCCCAGCCTCCTGAGGAAGATAAAGTTTATTCAAATGCAGTTGTATTATTGGCACCATTAAATATTAAGATCTGTAAATTATTTTATGCTGAAGATAGCCTTTGGAGTGATTAGGTGGGCGTGTGTGTGTGCGTGTGCATGTGCGTGCGCGTGTGCGTGTGCGTGTGCGTGTGCGTGTGCGTGTGTGTGTGTGTGTGTGTGTGTGTGTGTGTGTGTATCATAAAACTGCTAGTTTGGAATAATTTTGGTGCCAAAGAGTAAAACAAATTTATGACCTTTTGACCTCAGACTGCTCAATGAACCTCAGTTTAGTTTTTGTTAATAGCTTTGATTTTTAGTTTGATAATTATTTCAACCTTTTCATGCTTATTCTTTTCCTTCCATTCTATTTCACTTAGTTATACAAGGGTTTTAATTACTTGGCTTTAATTAATTAAAACTCCAATTGAAGCCCCGAAAGACTTATCTGGAAAGTTTTCTTTCAGTGATAAAACTGTGTTGTCAAGAAATGTCAGCTGTGCAAAATTTTTATTTTCTTTTAAGAATGACTTGCATGAGCTTCAAGATACATTAGCAAAATACTGAACACAAGAGAGTCTGTCCGCAGATGCTGGAAATTCAGCGAAGCAAACACAAAATGCTGAAGGAGTTCAGCAGGATCATCATCTCTGGAAATGAATAAATAATCGATGTTTCAGGGCCAGACGCTTCTTCAAGACTGGAAAGGGAGCAGGAAGATGCTGGAATTAAAAATGTGGGGGGAGGGGAGGAGGACTAGCTAGAAGCTAAGGGGTGGGAAAGGTGAAGGGCTGCAGAATAAGGAATCTTATAGGAGAAGAGGGTGGGTCATGAGAGAAAGGGAAGAAGGAGGGACACTGGGGGAGGTGATAGGCAGGCGAGAAGAAGAGATAAGAGTTCAGACAGGGGAACTGAAGAAAAGGGAAGAGGGAGCGAAAAAAAATTACCAGAAGAGGAAATCAATGTTCACGCCATCAGGTTGGAGGCTACCAAGATGGAATAAGAGGTGCTGAAGAATGATTCCTGATCAATCACATTTGTTGGTGGGATATGTGTGTGAGTAGTGTGATGGTGATGAAAAAAACTGGAAGAGTAAAAACAGAGATAAATAGAACAAAAGGCAAAATATGCTTACTTGAAATAAATTGAAGTATGTTGAAAAATTTGTTAAAGCCTACAATAGTGTTTTTATTACAACTTTTGTTTCAGCTGTCCTTTATGGATACTGAAATTTATAGAGTCATAGAGCATTTAAGAGATCCTCTAGCCCAATTGGTTCAGGCTGACTAAAATTTCTTCTAAGCTAGTCCAATTTGCTCATATTTGACATAAACCAGGGGTTCCCTGCCTGGGATCCATGGACTCCTTGCTTAATAGTAGGTGTCCATAGAATAAAAAAGTTGGGAACACTTACTCTAAATCTTTTCTATCCATGGACCTGTCCAAGTGCCTTTTAAATGCTACTAATATATCTGCCTCAACCACTTCCTCTGTCAGCTCAGTCCATTCTGACCATCCTCTGGGTTAAAAAGTTTACCTTTGAATTCCTCTTAAATCTCTTCCATCTCACCCTAACTCTATGTTCTCTATTTTTGATTCACCAACCATGGGTAACAAAAAAAGCTGTACAAATTCACCCTGTCTATGCACCTCTTGATTTTATACATGTTTACAAGATTGCCACTTATTCTCCTTTGCTGCAACCTGCTCAATCTGTATCCATGACTCAATTCTTCAAATCCTGACAACATCCTCGTAAATCTCCTCTGTCTATGACCATATAAATGGCATCTTTCATATAACTGGGTGACCAAGGCTGAACACAATATTTCAAATGATGCCTCACCAACATCTTGTGTAATGACACCACAACATCCAAGCTTCAATATTCAATGTCCTGATTGATCAAGGCCAGGTGGCAAAAGGTTTCTGAATCACTCTGCCTTCCTGTAATGCCACTTTCAGGAAACTACTTTTGTGTATTTTGAGGGACCTCTGCTCTAGAACCCTCCACAGTGCCCTATCACTCACTGTGAAAGTTCTACTCTGATCTGTCATCACAAAATGCAACACCTTTCATTTACCCAAATTAATTCCATTTCCTATTTGTCAGATCACTTCCTCAGATGATCAAAATCAAGTCAAGTCAAGTCAACTTTTATTGTCATTTCGACCATAACTGCTAGTACAGTGCATAGTAAAAATGAGACAACGTTTTTCAGGACCATGGTGTTACGTAACACAGTACAAAAAAACTAGACTGAACTACATAATTTAAAAAAAACACAGAGAAAGCTACACTAGACTACAGACCTACACAGGACTGCATAAAGTGCACAAAAACAGTGCAGGCATTACAATAAATAATAAACAGGACAGTAGGGCAAGGTGTCAGTCCAGGCTTTGGGTATTGAGGAGTCTGATAGCTTTGGGGAAGAAACTGTTACATAGTCTAGTCGTGAGAGCCCGAATGCTTCGGAGCCTTTTAACAGACAGCAGGAGGGAGAAGAGATTGTATGAGGGATGCATGGGGTCCTTCATAATGCTGTTTCCTTTGCTCTCTCTGTAGTTCCTGATAATCATCTTCACTCAATGTTGATGTAACTGAAATTTTCTAAAGAACACTGAAAAGATACCTTTGCAAAAGATCAATTAAAATTAAAACAAAACAGATCTCTGAAATTACCCCAAAACTCAGAAAATGACTAAATTATCAAATAAACCTATTTCTGGATTGTTCTAATTGTTTTGTACCCTTTTTCCATTTCTTGTATCCTCTGATTTACATTTTTCTTAACTTTACCCGTTAATGTTTATGTTCTTCCTTTTCTTTTGTAATGGTTTTCTTCTTGATTTTCATTCATTCTTTCTTAACGGTCAGCTTATCTAGAACAGGATTTCCCCTTCTTTTCCCATGACAGAATAACCCTGGGTAGAAGTTTGATACATTCCAATATGTTAGCATAGAAGCATAGAATATAAGTGCAGGAGTAGGCCGTTCGGCCCTTCGAGCCTGCACCGCCATTCGGTATGATCATGGCTGATCATCCAACTCAGAACCCTGTACCTGCTTTCTCTCCTTACTCCCTGATCCCTTTAGCCACAAGTGCCATATCTAACTTCCTCTTAAATATAGCCAATGAACTGGCCTCAACTGTTTCCCGTGGCAGAGAATTCCGCAGATTCACCACTCTCTGTGTGAAGAAGTTTTTCCTCATCTCTGTCCTAAAAGGCTTCCCCTTTATCCTTAAACTGTGACTTCTCATTCTGGACTTCCCCAACATCGGAAACAATCTTCCTGCATCTAGCCTGTCCAATCCCTTTAGAATTTTATACATTTCAATAAGATCCCCCCTCAATCTTCTAAATTCCAGTGAGTATAAGCCTAGTCGATCCAGTCTTTCTTCATATGAAAGTCCTGCCATCCCAGGAATCAATCTGGTGAACCTTTTCTGTACTCGCTCTATGGCAAGAATGTCTTTCCTCAGATTAGGGGACCAAAACTGTACACAATATTCTAGGTGCGGTCTCACCAAAGCCTTGTACAACTACAGTAGAACCTCCCTGCTCCTGTACTCAAATCCTTTTGCTATGAATGCCAACATACCATTTGCCTTTTTCACTGCCTGCTGTACCTGCATGCCCACCTTCAATGACTGGTGTACAATGACTCGTTGCAGGTCTCCTTGCATCTCCCCTTTTCCTAATTGGCCACCATTCAGATAATAATCTGTTTTCCTGTTCTTGCAACCAAAGTGGATAACCTCACATTTATCCACATTAAATTGCATCTACCATGAATTTGCCCACTCACCTAACCTATCCAAGTCACCCTGCATCCTCTTAGCATCCTCCTCACTGCTAAAACCTCCGCCCAGCTTCGTGTCATCCGCAAACTTGGAGATGCTGCATTTAATTCCCTCGTCTAAATCATTAATATATATTCTAAACAACTGGGGTCCCAGCACTGAGCCTTGCAGTACTCCACTAGTCACTGCCTACCATTCTGAAAAGGTCCCATTTATTCCCACTCTTCGCTTCCTGTCTGCCAGCCAATACTCTATCCACATCAATACCATACCCCCAATACCATGTGCTTTAAGTTTGCACACTAATCTCTAGTGTGGGACCTTGTCAAAAGCCTTTTGAAAATCTAAATATACCCCATCCACTGGCTCTCCCCTATCCACTCTACTGTTTATATCTTCAAAAAATTCTATAAGATTCGTCAGACACGATTTTCCTTTCACAAATCCATGCTGACTTTGTCCGATGATTTCACCTCTTTCCAACTGTGCTGTTATCACATCTTTGATAACCGACTCTAGCATTTTCCCCACCACCGATGTCAGACTCACCGGTCTATAATTCCCCGGTTTCTCTCTCCCTCCTTTTTTAAAAAGTGGGGTTACATTAGTCACCCTCCAACCCTCAGGAACTAATCCAGAATCTAAGGAGTTTTGAAAAATTATCACTAATGCAGCCACTATTTCTTGGGCTACTTCCTTAAGCACTCTGGGATGCAGACCATCTGGCCCTGGGGATTTATCTGCGTTTAATCCCTTCAATTTACCTAACACCACTTCCCTACTAACATGTATTTCCCTCAGTTCTTCCATCTCACTAGACCTTTGGTCCCTTACTCTTTCCAGAAGATTATTTATGTCCTCCTTAGTGAAGACAGAACCAAAGTAGTTATGCAATTCGTCTGCCATGTCTTTGTTCCCCATGATCAATTCACCTGTTTCTGACTGTAAAGGACCTACATTTGTCTTGACCAATCTTCTTCTTTATACCTATCTATAAAAGCTTTCACAGTCAGTTTTTATGTTCCCTGCCAGCTTTCTCTCATAATCTTTTTTCCCTTTCCTAATTAAGCCCTTTGTCCTCCTCTGCTGGTCGCTGAATTTCTCCTAGTCCTCAGGTGTGCTGCTTTTTTTTGCTAATTTATATGTTTCTTCTTTGGACTTGATACTATCCCTAATTTCCCTTGTCAGCCACAGGTGCACTACCTTCCCTGGTTTATTCTTTTGTCAAACTGGGATGAACAATTGTTGCATTTCATCCATGCGATCTTTAAATGCTTGCCATTGCATATCCACTGTCAACCCTTTAAGTATCATTTGCCAGTCTATCTTAACTAATTCACGTCTCATACCTTCAAAGTTACCCTTCTTTAAGTTCAGAACCTTTGTTTCTGAATTAACTATGTCACGTTCCATCTTAATGAAGAATTCCACCATATTATGGTCACTCTTACCCAAGGGGCCTCGCACGACAAGATTGCTAACTAACCCTTCCTCTTTGCTCAATACCCAATCTAGAATGGCCTGCTCTCTAGTTGGTTCCTCGACATGTTGGTCAGAAAACCATCCCACATCCATTCCAAGAAATCCTCTTCCTCAGCCCCCGTACCAATTTGGTTCACCCAATCTATATGTAGATTGAAGTCACCCATTATAACTACTGTTACTTTATTGCACGCATTTTTAATTTCCTGTTTAATGCCATCCCCAACCTCACTACTACTGTTATGTGGCCTGTACACAACCCCCACCAGCGTTTTCTGCCCCTTAGTGTATTGCAGCTCTACCCAAATCGATTCCACATCCTCCAGGCTAATGTCCTTCCTTTCTATTGTGTTAATCTCCTCTCTAACCAGCAATGCTACTCCACCTCCTTTTCTTTCCTGTCTATCCCTCCTGAATATTGAATATCCCTGGATGTTGAGCTCCCATCCTTGGTCACCCTGGAGCCATGTCTCTGTGATCCCAACTATATCATATTCATTAATAACTATCTCCACTTTCAATTCATCCACCTTGTTACGAATGCTCCTTGCATTGACACACAAAGCCTTCAGGCTTGTTTTTACAACACTCTTAGCCCTTATACAATTATGTTTACAAGAGGCCTTTTTTGCTTTTTGCCCTGGATTTGCCTGCCTGCCTCTTTTACTTTTCATCTTACTGCTTTTTGCTTGTACTCTCATTTTACACCCCTCTGTCTCTCTGCACTTGTTCCCATCCCCCTGCCACATTAGTTTAAAGCCTCCTGAACAGCAGTAACAAACGCTTCCCCTAGGAATTTGGTTCCAGTCCAGCCCAGGTGCAGACCGTCCTGTTTATACCGGTCCCACCTCCCCCAGAACTGGTTCCAATGCCCCAGAAATTTGAATCCCTCCCCCTTGCACTATTTTTCAAACCACGTATTCATCTGAAATATCCTCCTATTTCTACTCTGACTAACACGTGGCACTGGTAGTAATCCAGAGATTATTACCTTTGCGGTCCTACTTTTTAGTTTATCTCCTAACTCCCTAAATTCACCTTGTAGGACCTCATCCCACTTTTTACCTATATCGTTGGTACCTATGTGCACCACGACTACTGGCTGTTCACCCTCCCATTCCAGAATGTCCTGCAGCTGCTCACGAGAAATCCTTGACCCTTGCACCAGGGAGGCAACATACCATCCTGGAGTCTTGTTTGTGGCCGCAGAAACACCTATCTATTCCACTTACAATTGAATCCCCTATCACTATAGCTCTCCCGCTCCTTTTCCTTCCCTCCTGTGCCGCAGAGCCACCCATGGTGCAATGAACTCGGCTGCTGCTGCCTTCCCCTGATGAGACATCTCCCCCAACAGTATCCAAAACAGTATATCTGTTTAGGAGGGAGATGACCTCAGGGGGACTCCTTCACTACCTGCCTACTGCTACCCTGTCTAGTGGCCACCCCTTCCCATTCTGCCTGGGTATCCTTTACCAGCGGTGTGGCCAACTCACTGAACGTGCTATTCACGGCTTTCTCAGCATCGTGGATGCTCCAGTATGAATCCAATCGCAGCTCCAGACGCTCAATGCGGTCTGCCAGAAGCTGCAGTTGGACACACTTCCTGCACACAAAGTCATCAGGGACACTGGAAATATCCCTGATTTCCCACATGCTGCAGGATGAACAAACCACGGGGCCGATCTCATCTGCCATGCCCTACCCAAAACTTGCCTCAACTTTTGAAACTTTCTCCTTTGAAAGGAACTTACCCGGCCTTTCCTCACTTGGAGTGAAGCTCGTCCTCAGCTTCTTCTCATTGAAGCCTCAAATCCCCACTCCTTCACTGGCCCACTCACTCAATGGCCGCTTTCTCATTCCTGAGTGGAAACTTAACTGTGAACTTAATAAAAATCCTGTGACAGTGTAGCTGAAGTTCTACAAATACAGGAAAAAAATGATTTAAATATGATCATAGTGAAAATGCTTTTGGTAAAAATATTACAATTCAGTAAATGACATGAATTTTGAGCTAATATGTAGTCTTACAGTTTAGTAATATAATTCTGAA
The DNA here is from genome assembly GCF_030144855.1 of Hypanus sabinus. Classification (NCBI taxonomy): domain Eukaryota; kingdom Metazoa; phylum Chordata; class Chondrichthyes; order Myliobatiformes; family Dasyatidae; genus Hypanus; species Hypanus sabinus. The sequence continues at coordinate 50,805,356 of NC_082707.1, forward strand.
ATGAGGAAATGTAAATTGAACAAACATCAGTTAGAACCAAAGCTCACTTAGAGAATTAGGCTCTGAAACCACATCAGGAGATATATGTCATTGTATTCAATGCAGTTAAAACTTGTATTGCCTTTAAATAATTATCATATATTATAGTGTTTAATATATCCATTCCCAGTTGGTACTGTCCAAATAACATAAGGGAAAAGACCAGCTATTCTATAGTAGTCCATCATGGAAAGCTATTCTTATCATTGGGTACAGCAATGACCTAGAATTTTGAATACTATGATTTTTTTTATATAGCTGGACATAAAATTGAAGATGTCTCCCAAGTGGCAGTAAGTAATGGCAGTCTGTTGAAGGGCTGCAGTTGTGAGAAATTACCTTCCACATGAAATAGGTTGGTTTTACTCATGGGATATTCTCTTTACTTCATAGGTACAAGGTACTCAATGGAATTACAGTGCTGATTTTTGGTTCTGTACAAACAAGATACCAGAAGAAGCAATTCAAAAGTCTACTTGATAATGAAGTGAAATCCAGGTAATACATGGAGAATGAAAGTAACTGTGGCCCCGAGAAGTCGTATTTGTGAGATGATTAAGTATGACATGATCTATACACCACATAGCCAACATACAATTTTACGTCTTTAACTGATGTACTATTGAGAATTCAGTGCAAGTGCTCACAAAGACAGGCCAAATGTGACCCTAATGGATTGTTAAAAAAGAGTTAGTAAAGAAAGAGAATTAAATTCCATCCAACCTGAGGGAGAGGGGCCAATGAAATACTGGAAGGAAAGAGGACTGTTGGAAAAGGTTAAAGAAAGGCCATTGGAGATGCAAAAAAAGAATGAAGTGAGAATGAGTAAACCTGTGGATGTTAAATGCAGCAACAAATCATTTATTGAACTTCAAGTGTTTCATATTGGAAATGGCAAATGTATTTCAGACTGCTTTTTGTGCCCATCTGTGTATGATTTCACCCCAATATTTTTAGAGCTGATGTTTCACAAACCTACTAAGTCATGCGCTGTTCCTGTCTGCCCAGATGAACCAAGATTTTCTGTTTTCATTTCCTGCAGATATTCAGCGGTGATGAATGTCTCTCATTACGTGAGATTATAAATATTCTTTTGCTCATATGATGAATAAGCACCAAAGAGCATCAGTTACACTGGCTAATCACTTTATTTTATTTATTCATTTAGAGATACAGCATGGTAACACACCCTTCCAGCCCGACAAGTCTGTGACACCCAATTACGCTCCTGTGATCAATTTACTACTAATCTGTTAAGTCCTTGGAAAGCGGGTGGAAACAGTAGAGCCCAGTAGAAACCTATGCATTCATGAGGAGGATGTACAAACTCCTTACAGACAGAGGCAGAAATGAACATGGGATGCTGGCACTGTTACAGTGTTGCACTAACCACTATGCTACTATGCTGCTCTTCCTTTGCTATAATAATGATGGCTTTTGTGTGTGTAACTTTATGATACAATAGAAAGCTGTGCAGTGTGAAAAAAATGAAATGGCAGAAAATGAAATATGCAACATTAACTTGTGTGTGAACATGTCCGTACATGGCCTCCATACCACAAACTCAGGTTAGTGGAGCAACATTCTCATATTCCATCTGGGTAGCCGCCAACCTGATGCACGGACATCAATTGCCCTAACTTCTGGTAATCACTCCTTTCTGTTCCACCCCTCCCCCTTCTCTCGATTTCTCCATTCTCCATTATGCCTTCTGCTACCCTCTCACCTTTCACCCCTTCCAGCCCATCATCTCCCTCCAGTTCCCCATCCCCTTCCTTTCCAGTCTTGGAGAAGGGTCTCTCCCCAAAACACCAACTGTTTATTTCCCTTCAAACAGGGTGCCTGAACTGCTGAGTTTCTCCAGCATTTTGTGCGTGTTGCTCAAGGTTTCCAGCACCTGCAGAGTCTCTTGGGTCATTAATTTGTTTACAATTGGCAGTCCAGCTCAGAACTTGGGCCACAGAATGTTCACTGCTGGGTAGAGGAGAGGCTTTATGATAAATTTACTCCACTCATGGGATATGGGTGTTGTCTATCATAGATCTTTGGGCCACTCTGGAGGGCAGTAGAGAGTTAACCATGTTTCTGTGTCTGCAGCTGGTTTTACTGAAGTGAGATAAGGACAGTAGACAGTAGATTCCCTTCCCCAGATGGTGTAAATCAACCAGATGTGCTCTTATGGAAATGTCTTAGTTTTATGGTTCCAAATGAAATTACAAATTTATTTCTTTAAGTAAACTTAAATTCTTGCTCTTGCTGTAAGATTCAACTGTTGTCTCCTGATCAACAGAGTCATGGAGTTATAGAGAAGTACAGCACAGAAACAGGCCTTCTGGACATCTAGTCCATGCGGAAACCATTTAGACTGCCAAATCCTGTTGCCCTGCACCAAGAGCATAACCCTTGTTACCCCTACTATCCATGTGCATATCCAAAATTCTCTTAAACATTGAAATCAAGCTCACATGCACCACTTTACTGGCAGGTCATTCCAAACTCTCATGATCCTCTGACTGAAGACATTTCCCCTCATGTTCTGCTTATCACCTTTCACTCTAAAACCATGTCCTCTGGTTGTAGTCCCACCCAACCTCAGTGGAAAAAGCCTGCTAGCATTTACCCTTTTTCTATCCCTCATAATTTTGTATACCTATATCAAATCTCCTCTCAATCTTCTATGTTCTAAAGAATACAGTCCTCACCTATTCAATCTTTCCTTATAACTCAAGTCATCCAGACCAGGCAATGTCCTTGTAAATTTTCTCTGTTCTCCTTCAACCTTGTTTAACTATTTTACCTGTAGATAGGTGACCAAAACTGTACACAATCGTCAAAATTAGACCTCCAACATCTTATACAACTTCAACATCCCATCTCCAGTACTCAATACATTGACTTATGAAGGCCAGAGTATCAAGAGCTTTCTTTATGACCCTGTTTACCTGGGACATCACTTTTAACAAAATATGGACCTGCATTCCCGGATCTCTTTGTTCTACCACACTGCTCAGTGCCCTACCACTCACGATATAAGACCTAGCCAGGTTTGTCCTACTGAAGTGCAAAACCTTGCACTTGTCTGCATTAAATTCCATCTGACATTTCTCAGCCCATTTTTCCAGTTTGTCCAGATCCTGCTACAAGTTCTGATTGTCCTTTTCACTGCCCACTTCACCCCCAATCTTGGTGTCAGCTGCAAATCTGCTGATCCAGTTAACCACATTATCATTGAGATCATTGATATAGATGTGAAACAACAAAGAACCCAGCACCGATCCCAATGGCACAACACTAGTCACAGGCCTCCACTCAGAGTGGCAACAATCTACTACCACTCTCTGGCTTCTCCTACAAAGCCAATGTCTATTCCAATTTACTTCTTCGTTCTGAATGCTGAGTGACAGAACTTTCTTGACCAGCCTGTCACGTGGAACCTTTTCAAATGCCTTTAATAAAGTCCATGTAGATAATATCTACTACCTTGGATTCATTCAATTTCCTGATAACTTCCTCAAAAAAACTCTATAAGATTGGTTAGACATGATCTATCACGCATGAAACCACGTTGACTACCTTTAATCAGTCCCCATCTATCCAAATACTTATATATCTTGTCCCTGAGAATTCCTTCCAACAGCTTTCCCACAACTAATATCAGACTCAATAATTTCAGGTTTCTGTTTAGAGCCCTTTTAAACAATGGAAAAACACTGGCTGTCCTCTAATCCTCTGGTACCTTCCCGGTCACTGTTAAATATCTCTGCTTGGGACTCAGCAATTTCTGCATTTACCTCCCGTATGATCTGAGGGATCACCTTGTCAGGCTCTGGGGATTTATCCCCCCTGATTTGCCTCAGGGTAGCAAACATCTCCTCCTCTGTAATCTGTACAAGAGCCCCGAAGTTGAAGCCGCTTTGCCTCACTTCTATAGAGCTGTGTCTATTTCGTGAGTGAATACAGATGCAAAGAATTCATTTAAGATCTTCCCCATCTGTTTAGGCTCCACACGTAGATTACCATTCCAGAGGACTAGTTTAGTCCATTGCAGTCCTTTTGCTCTGGTAGACTCAAAATAGTCTACCATTTTGGATCCTAATTCAAAAACTTACCAAGATTCAAGTCATTATTATTGTATTCATCTCAGTTTAAAACAAGTTTCAGACCCAAGTTTCTCATCATCTAAGTGAACTTAAAATTCTCTCAAGCTATGATTATTCCTCCCTAAGGATTCTATTGTATAATTAATTAGTCCTTTGTACTTATATATGACCAGATGTAAAATCACATGTTCCATCGTGGTTTAAAAGTATTATTCAAAGAGGTGGTACCTAAGTAACTTATTTTCATGGTAACCTTTGCCTGTTGCATAGACTAACCTTTATGAAGTATGAAGACTCTCAGGATTATTACAGGACTGTTCTTGCAAGTCCCATGATTCCTACTCTTTATAAAGTATTGTTGTAGTGAGGGATTTATTACATTGTTACTTATTTTCTCCACTCAGATTGATACCACAATCTACTTTCAGGAGGAATATCATTTCTTGCTGCTAAACTGATCTCCACCAACCCTCCCCCCCCCCCACCCCCCAAATCCATTAGTAGAGCTAGCACACTTTCTTTTCATCTTTGCATCTCCATCGGGGACGTAAATATCACAGAAGTTTTAATTCCCAGCACAGTTCACATTGCAACAATATCACAGATCTCAGATTATTTCCAATTGTACCAAGTTCATCCATCTCATTATGTGTGCTCTTAGAGAAATGATCCTTTATTTTATTGTTTTCCCTACTTTGACTCAAGTTGCAAGAACACTCTGATGTGTGTATGCTTTGTCATTTCCTATTAGATTTTGATTACCTTTCACCACTCTCCTCCATTGCCAGAATATAATAGAAAATGTTCTCTATTTGCTGCATAAAAAACCATGCAAACCCATCTCCTTCCTCGTTATAATAAGTTCTGAGTATAACAAAACTTAAGGAAGTAAAGAAATTTTTTCAAGAACTACTCCATCTGTTCTCTTTCTGCCGACAATTGTGTGGTAATTGCAGATGATACATCTGCCCAAATATCAATGGATGTTATGAATTAGGTATAAACAGAAATTCTTTGTTTCCGGATTTCAGAGTTATCTCTTCAAGGGAAAGCCATAATATTTTAAAGAATAAGAGCAAAAACTATACAAAGCCACTCTCCATTTCAGCAACACACATGGTGGGAGGAAGAATTAATATTTCAGATCAAGAGCCGGACAAAATTCAAAGTTCAAAGTGAAATTTATTATCAGAGTACATACATGTCATCACATACAATCCTTAGATTCTTCTTTTCTGGACATACTCAGCAAACCTACAGAATGGTAACTGTAAACAGGATCAATGAAAGAGCAAATACATAGGAGACAACAAACTGTGCAAAAGCAAATATAAATAAATAGCAATAAATAATGAAAGCATGAAATAACAAGGTAAAGAGTCCTTAAAATAAGATCATCGATTGCAGGAATATCTCAATTGATCAGTGTATTTCTCCTCTTTTGTTCAAGGGCCTGATGGTGGAGGGTTAGTAACTGTTCTTGAAAACTGGCAGTGCAAGGCACCTGTACCTTCTACCTGATGCAGCATCAAGAGAAGTGCATTTCCTGGGTGGTGACGATCTTTGATGATGGATGCTGCTTTCCTAGGGCAATGTTTCATGTAGATATGCACTATGGTTGGGGGGGGGGGGGGCTTTAACCATGATGGACAGGGCAGAATCCACTACCTTTGTAGGACTTCCTGCTCAAAGGCATTGGTGTTCCCATACAGGCTGTAATGCAGCCTGTCAATACACTTTCCACTACACATCACGGCAACCCAGGACGAGCACTCAGGATGTGCGCAGCACAACCGGCAGGTGTGTTTACAGACATTTTTAATCTCTCCCTCTCCCAGTGTAGAGTGCCCTCCTGCTTCAGAACATCCACCGTTATCCCTGTACCAAGGTAACATGCCTGAACAACTGGCGTCCTGTCGCACTCACCTCAACAATAAGCAAATGCTTTGAGAGGCTGGTCAAGCATTACATCTGCAGTATGCTACTACCCAAACTGGATCCCCTACAATTCGCCTACCAACACAAGCAATCAGCAGATGACTTATTAGCCACTGCTCTACCTACTGTCCTTACACATCTGGAGAAGATGGATGCTTATGTGAGAATGCTGTTCACAGACTACAGTTCAGCATTCAACATCATAGTTCCATCCAGGCTCGACAAGAAGCTCAGAGACCTGGGCCTTGATTCTGCCTTCTGCAGCTGGATCCTGGACTTCCTGTCAGACCACCAGCAGATTGTAAGAGTGGGCTCCCTCATCTCCAGCTCTCTGACTCTCAATACAGGAGCCCATCAGGGCTGCATATGAGACCCCAAATTTACTCCCTGTATACCCATGACTGTATCGCCACCCACAGCTCCAATCTGCTAATTAAATTTGCCGACAGCGCCACATCGATTGGCCTTACCTCAAACCGTAACGAGGTGGCCTACAGGGAAGAAGTCATCTCTCTGACACAGTGGTGTCAAGAAAACAACCTCTCCCTCAACGTCACAAAAACAAAGGAACTGATTGCGGATTACAGGAGGAATGGAGACGGGCTAACCCCTATTGACATCAATGGAGCTGGGGTTGAGAGGGTAAACAGCTTTACGTTCCTTGGCATTCACATCACCATGGGCTGTACACACATGTGGTGAAAAAGGCACAACAGCGCCTCTTTTACTACAGACGCTTGAGGAAGTTTGGTATGAGCCCCCAAATCCTAAAAAAGTTTCTACAGGGGCACAACTGAGAGCATCCTGACTGGCTGCATCACTGCCTGGTATGGGAACTGCACCTCCCTCAATCACAGGACTCTGCAGAGAGTGGTGCAGACAGCCCAGCGCATCTGTAGTTGTGAACTTCCCATGATTCAGGACAGGTGTGAAGAAAGGATCACTGGGGACCCAAGCCATCCCAACCACGATCTACGTCTGCTGCCATCCGGGAAGCGGTACCGAAGCATAAAAGCCAGGACCAACAGGCTACGGAACAGCTTCTTGCACCAGGCCATCAGATTGATGAACTCATGTTGATTTGAGTGTACTCTATATTACATTGACTGTTCTATTTATTGTAAATTGCTATGATTGTACATTGCACCTTTAGATGGAGACGTAACATAGAGATTTTTACTCATGTATGTGAAGGATGTAAGAAATAAAGTCAATTCAAGTTCTCTAGAAGTTGGTCAAAGTTTTGATGACATGTCAAATCTCCACAGACTCCTAAGGAAGTAGAGGCACTATCATGCTTTCTTCACAAGTACATTGATATGATGGGACCAGATGTGAATAAGGTAGGGTTGGCTTGGATAGGTGCCAGGATATAGTGAAGTAAATAAAGGAAGGGGTCTGTGAAGGCAAGAGTGGCATATATATTAAAAAAAAAGATAATTATGGACAGACAGTAGGTCCAGAGAAGTTTGCAAATATTCACCGTTTGGGGACCTATAGACTACTCCCAGCACAGTGTTTGATCCCTTCCTATTTCTGACTCCCACCCAGACTGACTCCGTGGACACTCCTTCTGCAGCACCCTCCCTTTCTATAGCCATGATACTATCCCTGACCAGCAATGCCACTCCCCCCCCCCTTTTCTACTTCCCATCCTATTCCTTTTAAAACACCTGAACCCCGGGACCTGCATCATCTATTCCTGCCCTTCCTCCAACAAAGTTTCAGTAACGGCCACAACATCGTAGTTCCACGTACTAATTCATGCTCTGTTCATCCTTCTTGTTCCTAATACTCCTGGCATTGAAATAGACACATTTCATCCACTTTAACTGGCTACAATTATGTTCTGTCCCCTGCCTGTCCTTCCTCACCAACTCAGAACACATAGCATCATGCCCTTGTCCTTCTACCTTAATCCCTGCACTCACATTCTGATTCCCACTCCCTTGCCAAGCTAGTTTAAACCCTCCCCAACAACTCTATCAAACCTGCCCGCCAGGATATTGGTCCCCCGGGATTCAAGTGCAACCCGTCATTTTTGTACAGGTCACACCCACCCCAAAAGAGGTCCCAGTGATCCAGAAATCTGAATCCCTGCCCCCTGCTCCAATCCCTCAGCCACACATTTATCTTCCACCTCATTCTATTCCTATTCTCACTGTTGCGTGGCACAGGCAGTAATCCTGAGATTACTATCTTTGAGGTCCTGCTTTTGAACTTCCTTCCGAACTCCCTGTAGTCTTCTTTCAGGACCTCTTCCCTTTTCCTACCTATGTCATTGGTACCAATATGTATCATGACCTCTGTCTGTTCTCCCTCCCACTGCAGGATATCTTGGATGCGATCAGTAACATCCTGGACCCTGGCACCTGGGAGGCAAACTACCATCCGTGTTTCTTTCCTGCATCTGCAGAATCACCTATCTGACCCCCTGACTATAGAGTCCCCTATCACTACTGACTTCCTCTTCCTTTCCCTACCCTTCTGAGCCACAGGGCCAGACTCTGTGCCAGAGGCATGGCCACTGTCGTTTCCCCCAGATAGGCTGTCCACACCCCCCAACAGTACTCAAACAAGAGTACTTATTGTCAAGGGGTACAGCCACAGGGGTACTCTCTAGTACCTGACTCTTCCCCTTCCCTCTCCTCACTGTGACCCATTTCTCTGTCCCCCATGGCCCTGGAGTGACCACCTGTCTGTAACTCCTCTCTATCACCTCCTCACTCTCCCTGACCAGACGAAGGTCATCGAGCTGCAGCTCCAGTTCCCTAGGAGTTGCATTTCGATGCATTGGGTGCAGATGTGGCCATCCAGGATGCCAGGAGACTCCAGGAGCTCCGACCACAGAAAACTGGCCTCACACACATACTACCTCCTTTTGCAATCAACAACTGCCTCACCTCGTCCCGTTACCGCCGAAGCCCGTGGAGCCAAAGCCATTTCACTCTGCTGCCTCTCACTCCACTGCCCGCTCCCAATGCTGCCCGCTGGATATGGCTGCCTTCTTTTTAAACTGTTCGTACTCAACCGGCGGACGTTACGCACCTGCACAGTCTGGCCTCTTCCCCTGAGAACTCAAAATGTCTTCCCGCTGGAAATCCTTAGGTGCTTAGTGTTACAGAAAATCATAATATGTATCATTTTACAGGAACTCGATCCTCCTTCCTCCCATATAATGCAGGGGTCACATATACAGAAAAAGATCTATCAATCTAAAGTCATTAAACATAATGTTAAGAGTGGAACGACAGCTGGGTGAGTAACCTTCAAGAGATAAGTAGACATACAGCGAAAAACATGCCCTTCATGTCACCTAGTCTACACCAACCACCATGCACTCATCACCAACAATCCAACACCAATTCCATTTTTATTCCCCTCACATCCCCATCACTATACCCCAGGTTCTACTACTCAGCTAAACTCTGGGCCCATTTTACAGGGGTCTATTAATCCGCCAACCTGTGGAAGATACATGACCCTTGTGGAAGGAAGCCAGGGTGCACATGATCAAAAGGAGAACTTGCTAACTCCACAGTACTTTATTGGACCATTGAGGCAACAGCTCCACTTGCTGCACAACCGTTCTGCCCTTTCCAAACTTCCTGTATATTACAGTATGCCAACCGTGCTACCATCCTGATCCTTCATTTCCTCCAGTCTAAAGTAGAGTCAAAGCATATGACATGCTAACTTAGAGAGTTTTGGCAGATGATGAAGAGATGACGGTGAAGAACAATACTTGGCTGTTTTACAAAACCATAAAACAAAACAGCACTTAACAGCTTTGGAATAACGACTTAGCTGTCATTGGAAACATCATCACATGGTTTCAATTCAAGTAATAAATGCCATGAAAGCAATAATGTTAAAGTTAATTAAAAGTGATTCTAATTCATTTTGTTCAGACCGATACAGATGGATTTTTTTAACTTAATTCATCCATAGGTTTCTGATTTTAGATTTACAAGATGTTCCTGGCCTATCCTATTAACTTAAAAATTCCAGTAGGCATATTCAGTGACAAAAGGACATCTAATAATCACCTAACAGCCCCACACACAGTTGCTAGTCAATATTTCACAGTGGAACAGAGCTCATAGAGATGCTGAGTGTGAACAACTTCAGGCTTTGATGTTCTAATACCAAATATCTCACTTATGTTGAATAGATACTTGTATAAATTCATATATCCAGCAGTGAAAATTGCCCTCCAGTTATCCTTAGAATCAGAATCAGATTTAATATCATAGGCATATTTTGTGAAATTTGTTGACATTGCAGCAGCAGTGCTATGCAATAGACAATAGACAATAGACAATAGGTGCAGAAGTAGACCATTCAGCCCCTCGAGTCTGCACCGCCATTCTGAGATCATGGCTGATCATTCACTATCAATACCCAGTCCCTGCCTTGTCCCATATCCCTTGATTCCCCTATCCATCAGATATCTATCTAGCTCCTTCTTGAAAGCATCCAGAGAATTGGCCTCCACCGTCTTCCGAGGCAGTGCATTCCACACCTCCACAACTCTCTGGGAGAAGAAGCTCTTCCTCAACTCTGTTTTAAGTAACTGACCTCTTATTCTCAATCCATGCCCTCTGGAACTGGACTCTCCCAACATCTGGAACATATTTCCTGCCTCAATCCTATCAAATCCTTTAATTATCTTAAACGTTTCAATCAGATCCCCTCTCAATCTCCTCAATTCCAGCGTGTACAAGCCCAATCTCTTCAATCTCTCTGCGTAAGACAGCCCTGCCATCCCAGGAATCAACCTATAATGCATGCACAATAATAGAGGAAAAAACTGAATTCCAGTAAGTGTATAAATAAAATAGTTACATAAGTAGTGAAAAATAGAAATGAAAAAGTAGTGAGGTAGTTTGCATGGGTTCAATGTCCATTCATAAGTCGAATGGTAGAGGGGAAGAACTGTTCAGGCTTCTACACCTCCTTCAAGAGGGTGGCAATAAAGAACAAGGCATGACCTGGATGATGGGAGTCCTTAATGATGGAAGCTGTCTTTCTCAGGCATCACTCTTGAAAATGGACTGGACACGACAGAGGCTAGTACTCATGATGAAACTAAGTTTACTGCTCTCTGCAGCATCCTTCAATCCTGTGCAGTAGTACCCCCACCCCTCATAACCAGACAGCGATGCAACCAGTTATAATGCTCTCCATAGTACATTAGTAGAAATTCTAGAGTGTTTTTGGTGACATACCAAATCTCCTCAAACTCCTCATGAAATATAGCTGCTGTCATATCTTCTTTGTAGCAGCATTGATATGTTAGTCCAGGTTAGATCCTCAGAGAACCCAGGAACTAGAAATTGCTCACTCTTTCCACTTCTGATCCCTCTTTGAGGACGGGTTCGTGTTTCCTCATCTTACCCTTTTAGAAGTCCTTGGTCTTAACTGAAGTTGAGTACAAGGTTGTTGCTGTGGAGAATGAAAGTAACTGTGGCCCCGAGAAGTCGTATTTGTGAGATGATTAAGTATGACATGATCTATACACCACACAGCCAACATACAATTTTACGTCTTTAACTGATGTACTATTGAGAATTCAGTGTAAGTGCTCACAAAGACAGACCAAGTGTGACCCTAATCTTGCCCCTGTATACCATCTTGTCACCATCTGAAATTCTGCAAACAATGGCTGTGTCATCAGCAAATTTATAGATGGCATTTGAGCTGTGCCTGGCTGCACAGTCATGGGTGTAGAGAGAGCAGAGCAGCAGGCTAAACTCACATCCCTAAGGTGTAGGAGTGTTTATTGTCATCAAGGTGGAGGTGTTGTTTCTGTTTCGCACAGACAGCGGTCTACAGTTAAGAAGTCGAGGATCCAATTGCAGAAGGAAGTACAGAGGTGCAGGTTCTGGAGCTTTTCAATCAGAACTGTAGGAATGATCATGTTAAATGCTGAGCTGTAGTCAATAAACAGTATCTTGACATAGGCATTTGTATTGTCCAGGTGATCCAAGGGCACGTGGAGAGCCAATAAGATAACGTCTGCTGTAGACCAATTGTGGCAATTGGCAAATTGTAGTGGATCCAGATCCTTGTTGAGACAGGGGTTAATTCTAGCCGTAACCAACCTCTCAAAGCGCTTTATCATCATAGATGTAAGTGCAATGGGACAATAGTCATTAAGGTAGCTCACCCTGCTCTTCTTTGATATTGGTATAATTTCCAAATGTAGTGTAACACTTACCCAACAGGCTGGTATATGTCTGGGGAAAAGGAGATCCAGCCACACACCAACCCCACCTCCCGTACACGCAGGTGCTGTGAGAATCGAGTTTATGCCTCGCGCCCGCACAGAGTATCAACTTCACACCAGATATCGTTATGAAATATACTTTAAAGAATTTACTAAAACTAAAAGAGTACTAGGCAATACAATATATATGAAAGAAAAGAAAAAGCAAAAGACGCCAAGTTATCAAAATTCAGTCAGTTTAGTGCACATCATTGGAGCTCAACCATCGAACCATTCGACCCCTCGTCGCTTGCCTCCGACCTCCACGTCTTCGCACCCGGGACCACCCCTGGTGGTCAACCAAGCAGTGCAGCGCACGTCCACCTTCCTTGACGTCTTCCTCCCGACTCTCTCGAAAACCCGCGACACCACCCCGCCCACCAAGTTCCCAGCCTCACAAGACAAAATAACATTCCCCATTGGTTAACAAATAAATACAATCCCCATATCAGCAAGTCTAAAACTAAACATCTGCGAGAGAAACACTTATCAGACAAAGAAGCATTCCTACACCTAACAAACCAAAGAAGCCATTTTGAGTCACATACACAAGACATTGTACATTCTCCCCCCACCAGCAAATGTCATGCCCTCATGGCATTACCAGAGTTCCCCAAAGCTTCTTGCAACACACAAAATCCAACCCAGGTGCAGAAAGCAGCGACATAACTACCCAGAGCAGGAGAAATCACACTCGGTTCTCCTGGTACCACATATGTCAACCGCTCTGGGGGGCGCCTACTGCTCTGAGATCTCCGTACCCCTTCTGCTGATCCTTCTGCCTCACTAAGCTCCCTCTTCACCTGCGGACCCACGGTCTCGGACACCCCAGGTCTACCTGACAGACCCTCACCCCCTCCCTCACGGGGTTCCCCCCTCACCTGAGAACCCACCAGCTCACGCTCGGGTCCCACCCCCTCTCCCCCCCATGCTGGCTGCCTCTCCATCTGACCCTCACTATCTTCCCTCCTCTCACCTAACTCAGTATGGGAAGGAGCAGGAGCCTCCTCTTCTGGTACTGGAGCACCAGCGAATGGGAACAGGGGCCACTCATCTGAGTCGTCATCTTCCGAATCGGTATCCATTCCCGGGTTGAGGACCCTTCCCCGCTCTTCAGCAGCGGCCTCTTCCCTCGCTCCGTGCCCTCGCAGAGTCCTTGCACTAGGCGCAACCTCCCCCTCTGGCTCCTTGTCCACTTGCACCGCTTGGCCCAGGGGCAGCAGGTGATTCCGATGGAGCACCTTGACACGCCCATTCCCATCCTCAGGTTTCACCCGGTAAACTGGTAGATTCGGCATCTGGCTCTCTATTACATAGGGGCTGGCCGCCCATCGATCTGCCAACTTGTGCTTACCAGGGAGTCCCAAGTTCAGTAAAAGGACCTGGTCGCCCGGCAATAATTGGACAAACTTCACCTTTTGGTCATACTGCATCATATTCCTCTGATTTTGTTTGGTAGAAGCTGCCTCGGCCAACTCGTACGCCCGCTGTAACTCCCTCTTCATGTTGGACACATACTTTAGGTAGGTCTTCCCGGGTAATTCACCCACTTCAACCCCAAAACACAAGTCAATGGGCAACCTCACTTCCCGCCTGAACATCAGATAATAGGGCAAATACCCTGTAGCATCATTGCAAGTACAATGGTAACAGTGAGCCAATTGTCCAATATGACAACTCCACTTACTTTTCTGCCCAATCTCCAGTGTCCCGAGCATGTCCAATAGGGTCCTGTTGAACCTCTCAGGCTGAGGATCTCCCTGTGGGTGATAAGGGGTAGTCCTGGATTTCTCAACCCCAAGCATAGTCAGTAATTCATGGATACGGCGGCTCTCAAAGTCCCGCCCCTGATCACTATGGATTCGCCTGGGAAGGCCGTAATGAACAAAATACTTCTCCCATAACACCTTTGCCACTGTCATCGCCTTCTGATCCTTAGTGGGAAATGCCTGAGCATAGTGAGTGTAATGATCGGTGATGACCAATACATTCGCGGTGTTGTTGGTGTCAGGCTCAATCGACAGGAAATCCATACATACCAGGTCCAGAGGTCCCGCACTCTGCAAGTGCGACAGTGGAGCCGCCGACGCTGGCAGGGTCTTCCTCCGGATGCAACGACTGCATCCCCTACAGTATTCTTCGACGTCCCCCCTCATCCGGGGCCAGTAGAACCGGTCTTTGAGTAATCCATAGGTCTTTTCCACCCCCAAGTGTCCAGAATCATCATGTAAGGCATGGAGTACAGTCTGCCGATACTCCTCCGGCAGGACCAGTTGCCAACGGCGAGGTTGGTCCTGAGGTGCCGTGACCTGGTACAAGACTTGGTCCTTTAACTTCAACCGAGACCACTCCTTCAATAACAGAGGCACGGTCGGGTGTTTCTCCTTCTCGGCCCATGCCACATTCCCCTTCTCGACCGCTCTCCACACAGTGCCAAGACCCGGGTCATTTTGCTGAGCAGTTGCTACTTCCCCCGGACTCAGTTCCGGCAACTGTTTAGTCCGCAGTGCGGTCAGGTCACAGTAAACTAGGGGTATGGCGTCGTCAAAAACCCCCTAATGGTCCACGGCTCGTTCCAGCCTCCCTCTTCCCTCGGCCTTCACTGTGATAGCAAACTGACACATCACCTTCACTCCAGGGGCAGGGACACTCTCCCACCCCTCGTCCTTCTCCTGCTCCCCCCGGCTCCCGACGTGACAAAGCATCTGCATCGACATTCTTGCTTCCTGGGCGGTACCTCAGGCTGAACTCATATACCAACAAGGCTGCCAGCCACCGATTTCCTGTGGCATCCAGCTTAGCCGAAGTCAAAATATAAGTGAGAGGATTGTTATCCGTTCTCACCTCAAACTTGGCTCCATACAGGTAATCGCTCAACTTGTCCACCACCGCTCACTTCAGCGCCAGGAACTCCAACTTATGAGTGGAATAGTTTCTCTCCGGCTGACAAATGCTACCAGTCTCAATGCTTTGCCATGCTCCTGGTACAGAACAGCTCTGAGACCCTCTCGGCTGGCATCCGTGTGCATCACATATGGCTTTTGGGGATCGGCAAAAGCCAACACCAGGGCCTGGGTCAGCGCCCTTTTAAAAGATCAGAATACCTCTTCACATTGATCATCCCACCTCGAGCCAAAAGGTTCCGCTGGGTTCCAGTATCCTCCAACGTTTTGCCTCCGGTCCACCTTCCTTTTCTTTCCCGCCGGGGGATAGCCACACAACAGCTGAGTCAACGGGTGACACACTTTGGCGTATACTTTCACATATCAGCGGTAATACCCAAAGAACCCCAAAAATGAGCGCAGAGCGCCCACTTTCTGGGGTCTCGGCCAGGTGGTCACAGCCTCTATCTTGGTTGGATCAGTAGCAACTCCCTCTCGTGAAATGATATGACCAACGTAGCTAACCGACGACTTGCAGAACTGGCATTTGTCCAGGGAAAGCTTCGGCCCTTCTTCATTAAGCCGGCCTAACACCTTCAACAGCCTCTCCTCATGTTCCTCCAAAGTCGATCCAAACACTATCAAATCATCCAGGTACACCAGCACCTCCAACAGATTCATATCCCCCACAGTTCTCTCCATGAGCCTCTGGAAGGTGGCTGGGGCCCCCGATAAGGCTTGGGGCATTTGTTCGAACTGAAAGAACCCCAGCGGGCAGATAAAGGCTGTCTTCTCTTTATCGCCCTCACTCATCGGGATCTGGTAATACCTGCTTCTTAAGTCCAACACTCTGAACCACTTCGCTCCGCTCAGGCAGGACAACACGTCCTCGACCCTCAGGACAGTATATTGATCAGGGACAGTTCGCCGATTCAAAGTCCTGTAGTCAACACACATGCACACCCTCCCATTCTTCTTCCGTGCCACCACTATTGGGGACGCATAAGGACTTCGAGACTCAGCTATGATTCCAACCTCCTATAACTTGCACAAGTGCTGTCGCACGTCCTCAACATCTGCTGGAGCCAGCCGCTGGGACCTCTCTCGGAACGGGGTGTCTTCCGTCACCCGGATGGTGTGGCGAGTGCTTTTGGAGCAGCCAACATCAAACTCGCCCTGAGAAAAAACAGCTTCCATCTTCAGCATCTTCTCCACTAGCCTGCGTTTCCACTCCGGCGACACTGGGGAATCCCCGAAGTTAAAGGCTTCAGCGGTCAGCTCCCTTTGATGCTCCAATCCCTCCCCGTTAGGGGTCCTCACTGGTGTGCTAGACGTTACCATCACCGGGAACAGATGTGCCAGCGGTATTCCCCTCTTAAAGGTGATTTCTCCTGCTGTAGTGTTCCTGACACTTATAGCTATATGCCTCACATGTACCACCCCTGGTCTCTGCACTTTGGGCCTCACCAGCGCCCCCGCCGGAAATCGTGTCTCCCCTTCAAGATCGTCCGGGGCGTCTACTAACAGGGCTTTGCCCGTCGGCACTCCTGGGAATCTGGGGGTCCCCATCACGAGTGCTACCTCCCCTGGTCGGATCACCTTGAGCATCGCCTGCGTACACCACACCATCCCTCGTTTACACTCCGGGTCCAGCCCTTGGGAGGCAACCCCTTCTTCAAACACCGCTCGAAACACTAGATGCACCGAGAGGGTCTCCAGAAAGTCTTCCCCCCCTTTCTCCTTACAAGCTCCCAGGAGCCGTCGCACCACAGGGGAATTAGTCCCCATAGGAGGGCAGCACCACCGGGTCAGGACACAACAACACCAATGTCTCAATAGCTTCAGACACTCCCACATCGCCCTCCGAGAACTCCAATCTCACCAATAGGTACCCATTGTATGGGTAATCACCCTCGCTCACACCCCAAATCTGCAGGGCGTCAAATGCGGGCAAATGCTTTAGATATTGGTTGTAGAAAGACCGGTACAATAAGGTCACTTGCGATCCCGTATCAAGAACGGCTTTTGCGTAAATTCCCTCTATCCGTAGACACACACTGACACGGGGTCCTACCAGCCCATCCGGAATAGAGGCGTGGGCACCCGGTGGTCCCCTGGCTGATCTCTGGGAACGTGTTCATCCAGAGGCTCCAGTCCGTTCCCTCACTGAGCCTCTCCTAAGTTTCCCGACACCTCTCCCTTCTTAGTCACAGGGAGGCTTGCCCTCCGCGGGACTCCTTGTCTCTCACAATCCCACCTAAAGTGTCCCTCTTCTCCACAGCTATAGCACACCCTTGGCCACCCACAGTCCCGCCTGAAATGCCCCTCTTTCCTACAGTTAAAGCACACGCTGCCTGCCGCCCCTCCTCTCCCAAGATGGCTCCCGCTCCCAACACTGCACTGGTTGCCCCTGGGAATGGGTACCTCCCCTGTCTTTCCCCTCCAGAGGGGGGTCCCTACTTCCCTGGGGGTTGGCAGTCCTCCACCCAGCCACCACTTCCTGTATCGCTGAGGATCGCTCCCGTAGGCCCGTGCCCCTTTTCCGCCCCAATGCTCTCTCTTCCTCTCGCACCTCTCTAATCAGTTGCCCGAAGGATGGAGGGGGGCCTTTCCTATAAGCCTGCTGGATAGTCCACGCCACCTTGTCCTCCTCCAGAGAGCCACTGAATATCTGACTCATCCTCATGCTAGCCACGTCAGGCGCCTTCACTACCCCCAGCGCCTCAACCCTGTAAGCATCCCCTCCATCTGAAATATGTACTCGGAGAGCTTTTCCCCTCTCTGTTGTTCCAGGCGTTAAAACTCTGCTAAAAGCAGCCAGGGTTCCCCTGACAACCCAAACGCTCCCTCCAAAACTTCTATGCATTCCTCCACTGAGGCCCCAGGCTTCTCAGCTTTCAACTTCCGGACTATTTTGGCTGCTAAACCCCTCAAACTTCCCACCAATTGATGCCTCTTCTCCTCCTCCGAGCCTGGCCACTCCTCTAACATCAAAGACATAAGCTCAATCCAGGTCTCATAGTCCACCTCCCCGTCCGGAGTACTCTTGGCTCCGGAGAACACCCCAAGCTTCAGCCATGGCCTCTCGGCCACCCCCACCAGGGAGTTAAGTGCGGCTGCCAGCTCCGAGGCTTCCACCCTACCTGGGGGGTGGGGCCTAGTCACGACTCCCTCCTCCCACCTCCCTTTACTAGTGCCGGGCACCTCTCTGGGGTCCACCTCTAGCTCTAGCTCCTCCTCCGGTGTCTCCTCATCCTCATCCTCGGAGAGGGTGTGGAGCCCCCACAGCCCCGCCTCCCCCGGAACTCTGACCGTCGCCGGCAATTCCAACATCCTGACGTCAGCACTCGTACGAACCAACACCCAGCTAGACTCTACCTCTTTACCACACCATCTAGCTACCAATTCTACCTGCACAATACCCTTCACCGAACTTAAGCCCCGCAAAATGCGAAAATCCACCCCGCTCACTACACAGGCATACTGCACCGGTACATCTTCCAACTCGCACCAGCTAACAATCTTATCTCTGTCCATCTCCGCACTGCTGCCTGCGCGATTCCACAGCACCTGGCAATCCAATCCCAGGACGAGCATCCCACAAATGTAACACTTACCCAACAGGCTGGTATATGTCTAGGGGAAAAGGAGATCCAGCCACTCACCAACCCCACCTCCCGTACACGCAGGTGCTGTGAGAATCGAGTTTATGCCTCGCGCCCGCACACAGTATCAACTTCACACCAGATACTGTTATGAAATTCACTTTAAAGAGTTTACTAAAACTAAAAGAGTACTAGGCAATACAATATATGTGAAAGAAAAGAAAAAGCAAAAGACGCCAAGTTATCAAAGTTCAGTCAGTTTAGTGCACATCGTTGGAGCTCAGCCATCGAACCATTCAACCCCTCGTCGCTTGCCTCCGACCTCCATGTCTTCGCACCTGGGACCACCCCCAGTGGTCAACCAAGCAGTGCAGCGCACGTCCACCTTCCTCGACGCCTTCCTCCCGACTCTCTTGAAAACCCGCGAAACCCCCCCCCCGCCAAGTTCCCAGCCACACAAGACAAAATAACATTCCCCATTGGTTAACAAATGAATACAATCCCCATATCAGCAAGTTTAAAGCTAAACAACTGCGAGAGAAACACTTATCAGACAAAGGAGCATTCCTACTCTTAACAAACCAAAGAAGCCATTTTGAGTCACAAACACAAGACATTGTACAGTAGCAATGAGGGATTGCAAATGTATTTGAAAACCCCCGCAAGCTGGTTGGCACAGGTTTTCAAAACCCTACCAGGTATTCCATCAGGGCCTGTCACCTTGTGAGGATTCACCCTCTTGAAAGACAGTCTGATATTGACCTCTGAGACAGAGATGACAGGGTCACCAAATGCTGCAGGGAGTTGCATAGTTGTGGTTTTACTCTCCCTTTTAAAGCAAGCATAAAAAGCATTGACCTCCTCTGGGAGTGAAGCATCACTGTTGTACATAATGTTAAGTTTCACTTTGTAGTAAGTAATGGCCTGCAAACCCTGTCAGAGTTGACGTGCATCTGACTTCACCTCCAACCTCATTTGGAATTGTTGATTAGCTCTTGAAATAGTCCTCCACAAGTTGTAACCTGGTTTTCTTGTTGCCAGAGTTGAATACCACAGATCAAGCCCTCAGCAGACCATAAACCACCTGGTTCATCCATGGCTTTTGACTGGGTATGTTCAGTAAGTTCTCATAGGCGTGCGGATTTTAATGAAGTCAATGACAGCTGTGGCATGCTGTTTCAGACTCGACGATAAATCCCTGAATATAGACTAGTCCACTGATTCAAAGCAGTCTCATAGGCGCTCCTGCACCTCCCTTGTCCATACTTTCTTGGTCCTCACTACTGGTGCTGCAGTCTTCAGTCTCTGTCTAAACTCAGGAAGTAGCAGTGCAGCCAGATGATCCGACTTTCTAAAGTGTGGGCATGGGACAGCATGGTAATTGTTCTTGATGGTGGTGTAACAGTGTTTGGTACTTCAAGTGATTTGTTGATAATAATTATTTAGAGACTTTTTCAAGCTGGCCTGCTTCCCCATAATGATGAGGAAGGCGTTGGGATGTGCTATTTCATGCCTGTTGATTACATCGCTCAGTTCGTCTAGAGCCTGTTTGACATTGGCCTGAGGCAAGATCTACACTACCAGGATGATGGCTAAAATCATCTTCTTGGTAAATCAATGTCCTACACTGAAAATTCTCATCCATCAAGTTTAATACATAAAGAAAAAAGCAGGGGCAGTGAGTGCGCAGCTTCCTGGTATTTGACTGCTGGGATTGATTTTGTTGAGGTAACTGGCAATGGTGAATCAATCCTCAGTTGCACAAATTTATGCTTTTTAACCTATGAAAAGTATTGAGATTGTATCCCCAGGAAAGCAATGGGAAGGGAAAATGGTTGGGGGAAGCAGAAATATTGTGGAATTGCACAAGTTCTCTCCAAAGGGCACAACTCCACCCAGCAGATACTCCCACTCTATCGTGCATATTTCTGGAAATTACAATGGCCATAAATGTTTTTTGACATCTGTTTTCACTGTTGATTTTGTTGTACAAATTTATTTTGGTGAATCTGAGGAGATTAGTGACTTTGTTTCTAATCATTTTGTATTTAGTATGGACTGAAATATTGTTTGTTTTCTTTTGCTTTCTGTAAGGGGAATTTTTCAGCTTAATAAGATACAGCAGTTCAATTGTAATCCAGAATTTATGTTTCGAGCCACATCTAAATGTCTGAGGTTAAATAAAATACTTTAATTGCTGGGGTAAAATAGCTCAGAGTTGACAACACACAGTATCAGTGGAAACAGTGAGCAGTGTATTGATGAGACTGCAAGGTAGGATTACACACTTCCTACCCAATTGCCTGACTTGGGAATAAACTCCGACAGGATGAGAATAGGACTGAAGGATTGACATCAAGAAAAATTGTAAAACCATCTCCTCTTGAAAGACTAGAATAATAGAAAAATTATAACACAGAAGGAAACTATATAGCCCAAGATATCTGTGCTGGTCAAAAGGAGCAACCAGCACTAAATCCACTAACCTGTAGGCCAAGGCTCTTCATATCCAGGTAACTTTTAAATGTGGTAAGGGCTTCTATCAGTAATATCCTTTAAAGAAGGGAGTTCCAGGCTCTTTTTCCATTTTGATTGAAAAATGGTTTTTATTTTGTCTCCAAACTGACCTAAACTAATTTATTTAAATCTCTGTACTTTGTTAGTGCCAAAGGAACTGTCCTTCTTCTACCGACCGCAAGTTCCTCATGATTCTATATGTTTCAGCTATTTCCCCTCATCCTCCTTTATTCTGAAGACATATGGGTTAATCGGTTAATTGTTCACATGGCTGAAATTCACAGTGCAAACTGTTAGGCCAGAAGGCCTTGTTGTCATGCTGTATCTCTAATTAAATAAATGTTATTTTTAAAATCCTAAGACAACTTTGGCTTGTAACAGAATTTTCCACAAAGCTACAAATTTTAATCTGTAAACATCCTTGTAACTTTTCTGAATATTACATCTTTCTTTAATGTGGTAACTAGGACAGTATGTTGTACACAAACTATGTCAAAATCAGTGTTGCATCTGCTTTCTAGCTTCATGTTCTATGCCCCAGCTAATAAAAGACAGCATCCTTTATACTCTCTCAACAACCTTATCCTGCTGTTTTAAAGTACACTCAAAAATTCCTCTCTTTGTCTTCACCTTTCAAAATCTTGCCAGTCAAAATACATTGTGTTGCCTTGTTGTACCATACCAAATGCAGATTTCATAGGATTATATTTAATTTGACACTTTTTTTTCTGCCCAGCTGATCGAACTTCTTGTAATTCACATTTCTTCTCAGCATCGTCAGCCACATGGTAAATTATTATATCAAATACAAACTTCTTTTTTCATTTAAGTTGAATAATTTTGAAGAAAATTCAACCAGTGAAGAAAAATGGCACCAAAAGTCCTGACAACGAGATGAAGTTAGAAGCCCCTAAAGAGCAAAACTGCTTGTTATCCAGCATAGTTCATCAATAAGAGATATAAGCAAACAAATAAATACCTAACATTGGTATTTTAAAAGTCAGTTTTCCCCAAAAAATATTTATTTATTTGGAGATGAGGCACAAAACAGGCCCTTCTGACCAAACAAGCGACAATGCCCAGCAAACCACCTACTTAACCATAATTTAATTGCAGGGCAATTTATTATAACCAGCTAACCTCGTAACCAGTACATCTTTAGAATGTGGGAGGACACTGGAGCAACTGGACAAAACCCATGCATTCAGGGGAAGAAGTTACAAACTTTTTGCAGATGGCATCAGAATTAAACTCTGAAGACTGACACCTCGAGCTAACCACTTTGTTGTTTGGACAGTGTTATACATGGGTCACTGTGACAGATACAAGTGGAACTGATTCATTATTGATCTGTAAAGCCTCTTTGGTGTTATAATGTTGGTTTCCTGCTGTTCATTGACTACAGCTCAGTATTCATCCCCATCATCCCCTAAAATTCATCACTAAACTCTAATCTTGGCACCTTCCCATACATCTGGATCCTGGATTTCTTCATTGGCAGACCGCAGCCACTGCAGATTGGCCACTTCTCCCCTCACACTCACCAACAGCACAGGTGCCCCACTGGGCTGTTTGCTCAGCATACATAAGATTGTGTGTGGCCAGTTCTGCTCCAATGCTGAATTTAATGCTATCTGTCAACACCACTGTTGTTAGATTCAAAGACAAATCAGAATATAGAAGGTTGATTGGAAATCTGGTTTAATGATACCACAGTAGCAACCTCCCCTACAGTGTCAGTAAAACCAAAGAGTTGATTATTGACTAGAGGAGGAAGAAGCAGAGATCCATGAACCAGTCCTCAGGGGAATGGAGGTGGAGAGGATCAATACCTTTAAATTCTATGGTTTTGATATATCAGAGGATCTGTTCTGGGACCTGCAATGAAGTGTCATCACAAAGGATACATGGCATCCCCTTTACTTTCTAAGAGATTTATGTAGATTGTCTTCAAAAGCTTTGACCAACTTCTATAGATGAAGAGTGGAGAATACCCTAAATGGTTATGTCACAGCCTTGTATGAAATCACCAATCCCAGGAATGGAGAATGCTACAGGAAGTGATAAATACAGACCAGTCCATCACAGGCAGAACCCTCCCCACCATCAACTATATTTACAGGGAATGCTGCCACAAGAAAGCAACATCCATCACCAAAGACTCCCACCAGCTAGGCCGTGCTCTCTTCTCACTGCTACCAACAAGCAGGTGGTTCAGAAGCCTTTGGTCCCAGACAATCAGGTTCTGGAATAGTTATTAACCTACAACCATCCATCCATCCTGATCCATCATGGATAAATTCATTCATCATCGCTACAGTGGATTGATTTTCCCTCTCACTGCTGTCAATGAATATCAGTTTCTATATTCAATAACCTGCTTTTTCAGCAAGGACAATGTAGCATAAGCATCCAAAAACTAATTACTAATCCAAGGTCTGTGCATCTGAACTAAACATTGTTCCACTGTAATTTTCTAAAATAATGAAATCTCTTAGTGCCAGCTTCTTCTGCCAATGTGTATGTTGCTCAAATAAAATGTTTACAAGGAATGGTTCCTTAATGGCAAGGCAGTATCTCCAGAGGTTTTTTACTCTTAATAGAACTTTGTTTTGCCTATAATAACTTTTCTGACTTGCAATCATTGCCAAATTTCTCTTATGAATTTTATTTTCTATTGCTAATTCACTTAACAACAGCAAAATGGTCATTCCAACACGTTTTAAAAGACTTAATATGTTGAACATACTTTAGATTTAGAGAAGAAAATGTCTTAATTTTGGAAGCCACAGAGCACATGTTTCTATTTATTTTTAAAACTTTAATTACAGAGAGATTCACAGATTCATGTTAATACAATTGTATGAATTACAAGGAACGAAGAACATAGAACATAGGGCTTTTGGCTTACAACATTCTCCTAACATCTTAACCTACAATCAATCCCACACTTCCCTCCCACATCACCCTCCATTTTTCTTTCATCCATGTGCCTATTTAAGTCTCTCCTGGAAGTCTCTAATGTATCTACATCTACCACCACCCCTGGCAGTGCATTCCATGCACCCACCATTCCCTACCTCTGACATCGCCCTATACTTTCCTCCAATCACCTTAAAGTTAAGCCCCTTCTATTACCCATTTCTGTTCTGGGGAGAAGTCTCTGACTGTAAACCTAATAAATGCCTCTTGTCATTGTATACAGCTCTATCAAGTTCACCTCTCATTCTCCTTCTCTTCAAAGAGAAAAGCCCTAGCTTGATTAAGACATGCTCTCCAATCTAGAAAGTATTCTGGTAAACCCCTTCTGCACTAACTCTAAAGCTTCCACATCCTTCCTATAATGAGGTGACCAGAACTGAACAGAATACTCCAAGTATGGTCTAATCAGTTTTATAGAGTTCCAACATTACCTCACATCTCTGGAACTCAATCCACATGAAGGCCAAAACACCATATGCCCTCTTCACCACTCTACCAATGAGGTGAACTACATATACCTGTCTGGACACGCCCCCTCCCTCCCGCTGACTGCTCCTGTGGCTCCTCCCACAGACCCCGGTATAAAGGCAATTGGAGCCTGGGCCCTGCACTCAGTCTCCAGGATGTAATGTGGAGGTCAATTGCTGCTTGTTCTTTCTTCCAGCCAATAAAAGCCAATATCTCGCCTCACGTCTCGGAGAGTTATTGATGGTGTATCAACCAACTTGCAACTTTGAGGGATCTTTGAATATTAACCCCAAAATCCCTCTGTTCCTTCACACTGTTAAAAATCCAGTCATTAATCTTGTTTTCTGCCTTTAAGTTTGACCTTCCAAAATGAATCAGTTCACAGTTTTCCAGATTGAGTTCCATCTGTCATTTGTTTATATTTGCAAGTTGTTAGCCTGGGATGGTGCAGATTGGTGATAATATCCCCTTCTCGCTGACTATCAACATTGGCACATCTCAGGGGTGTGTGCTTAGCCCACTGCTGTACTCTGTATATCGCTATGACTGTGTGGCTAGGTATAGCTCAAATACCATCCAAAAATTTGCTGATGACACAACCACTGTTGGTAAAATCTCAGATGGAGATAAAAGGGCATACAGGAGGAAAATATATCTGCTGGTTGAGTCGTGTCACTCCAACAGCCTTGCACTCAACGTCAGTAAGTTGAAAGTGCTGATTGTGGACTTCAGGAAGGGTAAGATGGGGGAACACAAACCAGTTCTCATAGAGGGATCAGAGAGAGTGATCAATGTCAATTTCCTGGGTTTCAAGATCTCTGAGGATCTAACCTGCTCCCAACATAGCGATGCAGCTATAAAGAAGGCAAAGCAGTGGCTATATTTTATTAGGAATTTGAGGAGATTGGTTTGTTTACTATAACAGTTGAAAACTTCCATAGTAGTAATATGGAGAGCATACCGATAGGCTGCATCACTGTATAGTATGGGGAGAGCTACTGTGTAGCATCAAAAGAAGCTACAGAAAGTTGTAAAATTAGTCAACTCTACCTTGGGTACTGGCCTCATAGTATCCAAGACATCTTCAAGGAGCATTGCCCCAGAAAGGCAGTGTTCATTATTAAGGGCCCCCATTATCCAGAACATGCCCTCTTCTCATTGATAACAACAGGTAGGAGGTACAGAAGACTGAAGGCACACACTCAGTGATTCAGGAACAGCTTCTCCCCTATGCCATCCAATTCCTGAATGGACATTGAACCCTTGAACACTACCTCATTATTTTATATTATTTCTGTTTTTGTACTATTATATATATTGATTTACTTTTTCACTTTTTTCTTCTATATCATGTACTGCATGGAACTGCTGCTGTTAAGTTAACAAATTTTATGACAGATGCCAGTGATAATAAACCTAATTCTGATACTGAAGCCTTCGCTTAAAAGTAAAGACATACACTTTCATAATTGTGGGTAAATTGAAGGGTATTTATACAGTGATGGAAATATGGGCAAATGAAAGCTTTAACACTCTTCCTGAGCAAAATTAGGATTTAATTGATTGGTTTAAGTTGTATCTAGTTGTTCTGGCCTCTAGAGGCGCAGCTCATTTGGTATGAACATCACTTCTTATACACAAGGTGTTTTTGAAATAATTTCCTGGGTGGGCCAGTGTTTTAGTAGAAAGTACTATGCTTAAGTTTTTCTTTGTGCTGCAAGTTACTTTTGTTTACACTGCATATTTACAGAGTGTTGCATTTGTGTAGTACCTTGCTTAATACCAGTTGTGAGAATAATCAACAGTGTTAGCATATTCAGATGCATGATAATTTCGTATCAAATTTAATAAGTATTTTACTTCACTCGTCGTAGTTTCACAGCAAAGAATTCTCATTAAATACCCTGAAAAGAGCTTCCATCTTGAGTAATTCTGAAAGGCTGTTTAGCTCACTGCGCTGCTGTGTACATACACACACAACGAGGGCAGTAGACTAATAGTGATTGGATTTCATATGTATTACTGATGAATTCTGTAGTTTGCTTCTCTACATCCATACCAAGCAAGGACTTAGTAATTTATTAGACCCCATTGAATTAATCAAATCAGTAATAAAGTTTGCACAGGCTTTATCACACATATCCCTTTTCTTCATTATATTTCAGAGAATGAAATCATTCCTATTAAATCAAAGTAGTGTAAGTCTAACAATTTTCTGGAGTTTGAATTTGCTGTCTTGGAAAATCCCTTAAATCTTACTAAATGGCCTAAAAAGAAGGATCTTACAATAATGGTTTCCAAATATCAATACTTTTTAACACCCTCCATTTTTGGGGTTAAGATGGTTTGATCACTTTTAATAAGTCAGCAGTATTTTAAAATTTTTATCCTTTGGATCACAAGTCGGCTTGTTTGTAAGAATGTCATCCCTTTAATGTTTTCTATTACATCACCACTAGGACCTGGAACCATATCTTCAAGAGTTTTAAGAGCATCCCACTTCCAATTTACATCCATGAGACAGATTTCACGACACATGCCGGTGATAATGAACCTGATTCTGATTGTGATTCTGAATAAGCCTTTGTTATTTGCTGGTTTGATGCATGAGCTAAATATCAGCCTTATTATTACATTTGTAATGTAGCCCAAGAACAGAAATATGCAGATCTGTAGGGGATATTTCAAATCTGCAGTGCCCTTATATTGTAAGTAGCCAAATTTTTCTTGTTATTGAGTAATGGACCAGTGTCTCCTTGAAAATAATCTTCTCCAAAATATACTCATAACATCCTTTGAAGTTGCTATTTATCATCATAACCCTTTTTAAAAATCGATTGATTTTGCTTACTTGTTCTTATTTCTTTTACCACTCTTGCTAATAATTAATTTCCCAATAATAGAGATTCAGAGCAGCACATACAAAATGCTGGAGGATTTCTCAGCAGGCCAGGCAGTGTCAATGGAGAGGAATAAACAGTTGATGTTTTGGGCTGAAATCCTTCATCAGGACTGGAAAGGAAGGGGAAAGAAGCCAGAATAAGAAAGTGCAGGATGGGGTGAAGGGGAAGGAGTACAAGCTGGTAACTGATAGGTGAAACCAAATGAGGGGGAAAGTAGGTAGGTAGGAGAGGGAAAACAAAGTGAGAACAAGATGGCAGCAGAGACAAGTTCCTAGGAAGGACATTTGGCTCTCATACTGAATCTAGGTAACTTTGGTAACTTATTTAAAACTTACTTGTTAGTAATTAATGCTATCCCTAATTTGGGTGGTGGGTGGAGATGCGTCCCTACCAAAGGAGGTGTAAGATGCTTCTTCCCTCCGCTAGTCTGTAGGTCCCTCTTGGGCAAGGTCTAGCACCAGCTTAGCTCTGATCATGGATTCGTGATGCCATGGTTGCAGGTGGTGGATGGTCGTATGAGGAATCGGTGCATATCACAAGTTCTGGTTATGCAACCATTGACGCCAGGCAGACAATCTCTGAAGAGTGTTGATAACGTCTGGGGTCATCCAATGTGTAAAGACACTGCCCAGAAGAAGGCAATGGTGAACCAATTCTGTAGAAAAATTTGCCAAGAGCAAATTATCACCATTATCACCTATATCATACGGCATAGTACATAGTGATGATGATAATGATAATGATATCCATAAAAGCTGTATAAAAGTCTTGACAATTTATCCAAAGTTAATAGATTTACACTAACACTGTTGTCATTGCTCAGACTTCTTTGCAAAACAAGAGCACTCGAGTTCTTATTTATTTCTTTCAGTTGTTATTTTAAATGGACAGATAGTACTTCAACAGAGTTGGTACCCGTGTTTTCAGGAACATTCACTAATACTAATGCTAGGAGGTTTACTGAGAGCTAAACCAAGAGCGAGCACCAAAAGGGTCTAAAATAGTCTTAAGGTGCAAGGAAAATAAAGTGAGGTTCAGGCATAATGAACCACATGGGATAATAATGTCATTATAATAACAGAAAACTGGCTATAGGGAGGAAAGTTTCTAAAAATAACTTTAAAAATTCTTTGCAACACATACACAAGATGCTGGACAAATTCAGCAGGCCATGCAGCATCGATGGAAAAGAGTAAACAGTCAACGTTTTGGGCCGAGACTCTTTAGGGCTGATTCTCGCACACCAGGTTGTCAAGAAAGTTAGTGATGCAAAGAAAGGAGAAGAAGTGTGATGGAGGGTATTTTAATGCTGTAAAAAGATGATCTAGCTTGTTTTGTAAAAAACTTTAAACTTATCAAAACCTATGTATCTTATGCCAAATGTTCAAAATAACATTGGATACTGACTGTTAATATCTTTGTCAGCTTCAGAGGTTGGTAAGTAGAATTTTGACATTGTAGGAGTGTTCATCAGCTTTATTGATAACATTACTGGAACTAAAATAAATTATGTTATTAAACCTTAGAATTATTATAAATGACAAATTTAATAAAATTTGTATAGTATATAATTCGACTAGTCATTTCAGTGTTAAAAATATAAATGTTAATTTTGTCCCTTCTATTAGCTCCCACTTCATTATGTAGACTGATTCCAGCTTCACCACAGGGGATCTCACTCTTCCTCTAATTATAAAATCATTTTGTTAGTTTGATTCATTAAGGAAACTATAACCACCATATTTATAAGCCTCTTCACAGTTGATGTAGTTAACACCAATGAAGCATTGAACTTACACTTCATAAATGTCATGAGGACCTCTTAAAATGCTTTCCCTGCCCCAAACTGCATACCATTATTAAGATTGAAGTAAAGGCTTGCTTCAGAAGTCTTGAGTCTGACAACCACATGACGTGGGCAGATAAGAATTTGTTGCCAGATGAACATTGCTTTAGGTTTGTTTATTTAGCTCAATACCTTTTAAATGGAACATCTTCCATAGATAGCTGTTTGTCCGGTGCCTAGAGGTGTTTTCTATGTGTGATCCACAACTTAGCTTCATTTCAGAGAGAGAAAGGATAACTGCTGCCTGATAAATCATGAACTCCATTTCTAATCCAAAGATGTATTGTTGTCAAAACCTGCTTTCCAAGTAATCAACGATTTGGTGAGGATGGCAGTGCAAGGGCTAGAAAAAATATAATTGTTTAAGAAGCAGTTTCAAACCTCAACTCAAGAACCTTGAAATGTGCATCACTCACCTTGTTTAGAAAATGTAGTAAAGTCTTAGAGTAGAGCTTAAATCCACAATTCTTTAAGACTTTTCTTGCTAATCTTGGCACAACCACCAACAGATAATTCAATACTGGAGCAGCAACAGAAATCCACAGCTGGTTTTTGCAATGCGTGAAATCTACATAAACTTCCCGAGATCATCACTGTTGAACATCATTTGCAAAATAATGGAAACATAATCAGGCTTTGGGTTAACAGCTTTTGTCAATAAAGGATGGATAAGTTCTCCAAATGAGCATCTCCTAGCAGCAACAGAACACCAAAGTGTCGAACAGCAAAATCACGAGAGGTAATGCATTTTGTGAGAATCTTGACAAGAGTGTAGGGCAAAGTCATTGGGAGAAATGTACATAATCAACAACCACCAGCATTGAATTGTGGTTTTGTTCTAAAAGGCTGGTCTAACAGGATGACATGGTTATGTAATAATTTTTAGCGCATTTTGTCTGTATGTTTTGGCATTCAATAAAATGTGTTATGGGTTTTATTAAACATAAAATGGCTCACTTCATTTTATTTTCAAATACCTACAAAAGTAAGGGATACACAATGCAATGAATAATCTGCTGGAGAAATTCAGCAGGTTGAGCAGCATCGGTGGGAAAAAAAGGAGTTGAGGACTTTTCTTGATGCAAGGCTTTAACCTGAAATATTGCCATTTCCTTTTCCCCCACACATGCTGTTTGATTCAATGAGTTTCTCCAGCAGATTGTTCCTCCAGATTCAAGTATCTGCAGTCTATTGTGTCTTCAAGACATATGCCATGAATGGTTTGGCCCAAGGAAGTATTATAAAGCAAATGAACCTTATTGTAGAAGTCCAAAGATCCCTGAGAGCAGAGCACAGGTAACTAAGGAGATGAAGTTGTATGGGTTATTGTCCCATTAACAAGGGTTTAGGATAAAAGAGAAGGAAGGTCATGGTACAATTTTGAAAAACCACAGCTGGAGTATTGAGTGCAGTGACCATAGAACATTAACATTAACATTACAGCACAGAAACAGGCCTTATGGCCTTTCTTGGCTGTACTGAACCATTTTTCTGCCCAGTCCTACTGATCTGCACCTGGCCCATATCCCTCCATACACCTCTCATACATGTACCTGTCCAAGTTTTTCTTAAGTGTTAAAAGTGAGCCTGCATTTACCACTTCATCTGGCAGCTCAATCCACACTCCTACCACTCTCTGTGTGAAGAAGCCCACCCACCCCAATGTTTCCTTTAAATTTTCCCCCTTCACCATTAGCCCGTGTCCTCTGTGTTTTTTTCTCCCCTGGCCTCAGTGGAAAAAGCCTGCTTGCATTCACTGTATCTATACTCATCATTTTATATACTTCTATCAAACCTCCCCTCATTCTTCTACGCTCCAGGGAATAAAGTCCTAACCTATTCAACCTTTCTCTGTAACTCAGTTTCTCAAGTCCCGGCAACATCCTTGTAAACCTTCTCTGCACTCTTTCAGCCTTATTAATATCCTTCCTGTAATTCGGTGACCAAAACTGCACACAATACTCCAAATTCAGCCTCACCAATGCCTTATACAACCTCACCATAACATTCCAACTCTTATACTCAATACTTTGATTTATAAAGGCCAATGTACCAAAAGTTCTCTTTACTACCCTATCTACCTGTGACACCATTTTTAGGGAATTTTGTATCTGTATTCCTAGATCCCTCTGTTCTATTGCACTCTTCAGTGCCCTACCATTTACCTTGTACCTTCTACATTGGCTTTTCCTTCCAAAGTGCAATACCTCACACTTGTCCGTATTAAACGCCATCTGCCATTTTTCAGCCCATTTTTCCAGCTGGTCCAGATCCCTCTGCAAGCTTTGAAAACCTTCCTCATTGTCCACTACACCTCCAATCTTTGTATCATCAGCAAATTTATATGAATCCTAGATGGTGGCACGACACAGCTTGCAGCAGCCACTCCAGAGCTGATTATCTGTCATTTATGAAGCGGGGTTCCATGTGCAATCATAATCGGTTGAAAACGGACTTGGGAGCATGGAGGAACATCTGCAAATCTCCAGGAAGACCTTCTTTGTTGCTACTGCTGCTGTGAGGTCCAGGTGTCTGTGGGGAAGTACAGCCTCAGGGTCGCATTGCTGATGGCCATTGGCAGGGGCGTCTTAATATGCTCGGCAGAGGATGGTGCTCGGAGAAGCTGTGCCGGAGGGGATGGTCGGAGGCTCGGAGGTTTGACGGACTCGGAGTCCGCTGCGGTCTGGTCGCTTTCACTGTGTGCTGTGTCTGCAAGGCTGGGTTTGATGGAGCTTTCATTGTGTGCTGCGTCTGCGAGGCTGTGTCAGGCAGTGTCATGGAAGTCCATAGCGTGGGTATTCCCTTCTGCTAGGAGCATGGGATGACGAGTCTATCGGGACCCTGGGGACTTGTGGAAACTGTGTGGTGGTTTCTTTTGAACTTACAATCTTTTAACATCTTTGGACTATTTTTACTGTGCCCATGGTCTGTTTTTTTTATCAATTATGCTAATGTTTGCACTGTTGTAACTATATGTTGTAACTATGTGGCTTTGTGCAGGCCTTGTAGCTTTAGTTTTTGGTCTTGTTCTATCTGGTGGATTTGGAGCTCCTTTCCGGGAAACGCGTTAAGACGGTAGCGCAATGTTAATACACAGCAGACTCTCCGGACTCTGGATTGGGGATTGCCAAACGTTATGTGGATTTTCTGGTGTTGTCTGTTTTGTCATATGCTTTTGTGATATTATTCTGGGGGAACGTTGTCTCATTTTTTAACTGCATTGCATTTATGGTTTCTAAATGACAATAAACTGAATCTGAATCTGAATCTGAATCTGAAATTTGCTGATCCAATTTGCCACATTATCATCCAGATCATTGATATAGATGACAAATAACAATGGACCCAGCACTGATCCCTGTGGCACACCACTAGTCACAGGTCTCCACTCAAAGAAGCAATCCTTCACTACCACTCTCTGGCTTCTTCCATTGTCAATATCTATATACTATATACTATAGAGATAATATGATTACATTGGAGAATGTGCAGCTGAGATCCATCAGGATATTGTCTGGGATAGAATTTTTCAGTTATGAGGAGAAACTGGGTAGACTAAAGTTTTTTTTCGAGCAGAGGACGCCAAGGACAGATCTGCTGGAGTTATAGAACATTGTAAGAGGCAGAGATTGGATAAACAATAAGAATTCTTCTTCTGGTGAGAAGTAAAGGGTTAGAGGAGATATGAAGAAGAATCTTGTCACCTAGAGGGAGGCTGAAGTCTAGAAAGCATCGCCTGAGGAAATGGTGGAAGTAGGCACCTGCTCAACTCCCAACACTTGGGAAATATCTGGATGAGACCCTGAATCTCCAAAGCATAGAATGCTACAGAACCAGTGAGTAAACGGGGTCAGAACAAATAGGTACTATAGCTGGTATAAAATATGCAAAAAAAGCCCTGTTTCTGTGTTGTGTAACTCTAACTCTGACTCTCTGTAGATCTGTAAAATGAACACAGATCAATGCTGACACCAGATGCTGAAAGATAGAGCAAGAGTTTGCCGGAGAAACTCAAAGGGTCAAGCAGTATTTGTGGAAGGAAAGGAGTTTTTGACATATCTGGTCAAACCCTTCATCAGGACCCGAACTATTAACAATTCCTTTCCTCCCTCAGGTACTGTTCAACCCACTGAGTCAAACTCAAGTTTATGTTCATATGCACAAGTACATACAAGCATAGTTGCAATGAAAACCTTACTTGCAACAGCATCACAGGCACACTGCACCATACAAACAACAGTCACGAGAAAAAACATGAACTAAAGATAAATCACACACAATTTTTACAAGTAAGTATACGATTAGAACAAAAACAATGTCTATTTTAGTGCCTCTGGCAGATTGTTTGTTGCTCTACAAATCCATGCACAATTATATCTTTTGGTCCTTCTACATTAATTATCCTAGACTCTGAAATTGACAATGACCTTACTAACACAAACAGCCTTTACTTCTTTGCTTCTCACCAACTGGAGAGTGAAGTGGTTAAGGGTCGAAATGCTCTATGAAGGTCGGGCACTACTTGACAATATCTGCTCCTGGCCAAAGGCTACGGTTACCTCATAAGGTAACTGAAGAGAGCACCCTGGTGTGTGATGGAAGTGTAACGGAACCAGAGGCTCATGCATCAGATTCCACTATGGAGATTCAGTCATCAGATGTCGAACATTCATTACTTTCTTAAGTGGCTTAGTGTTTTTCGATCTTGATCATTGGCCTTTCAAACTGGCAAAGTCACTTCCTTGTAGGTTGGAACCAGCAATTGCTTGAAGTGCATGTTGGATGGTATAAGGCTATTCAAATACATAGCAAAGGGCACTCCGACAGAGTGAAGAACAGTATAAGTGCAGTTATAGTACTAAATGTTATTGTTTATTTATATATATATATTGTCACATGGTTTGCAAAGATTTGGTTTAGCTGGATTCATTGAGAAGATTTGATTCTCATACAGTATCTAACTAAGTTTTGTAACACAAAAGCTGTAAAGAACCCACATACTCATTATGACTTAATCATTTACCAGCACTGCACATTTTTGCCAGTTTTTACAATTTATTCTGCATTGTTATTAATTTACTTTATTCTAGCTCAATGCACTGTGTAATTCAATCAGTATAAGCAATATGCTTCTCACTGCATCTGGGTATATATTGCAATAATGATCCAATCCCAATACCGATCAAAATATAATAAACACCAATTTTTTTTTTGGGTTGGTAGTCACACACATTAAGTGGCCAGTCTAACAGCAGCCTCTTTCCAGATTTTTTCTCTTCAGCCACAGGGCAAACTTTAACTATTTTAGCCCTTCTTTGTGACTAGTTTTACAGATGCTCTGTTAAGCGCAAAGTAAAACTGGGTGCTTTCTCCTTATGCATAGCAGAAGAACCTCAACCACAAAAGACTCTTTATACTACCCCAAAGAGGAGATGTGTAGTGTTCTTAAATTGTCAATGGAGTTATGTAGAATAGTAGTAATGGAACAGCATGACACCACATTAGATTAGAAACCAAGCTCACAGTTTATGAGGCAGTCATAATAGTCTCTCTATTTAATGCAGCTGAAACATGAAGAATGTACAGGAAACACCTCTAGGCAATGGAGAAATGTTGTCAATTTTGCAAGTGAATGATAATACATATGCTGATGAACTATAGGCTGCATCTTTTCCTAACAAATATAACAAGCACCAAAGTTTGATTTCTTTGGTTGGCCATATCGTGGGAATAGCAGGCTCCGAAATCTGAAGCCAGCCTTTTTTTCCAGAACCTCTAAACAAAAGTGCAGCCATCTCAGCTGCATATAATCACATCACTGCATGCCTTGTTTGTACTGCTGACTGAAGAGATGGCAAATTCAACCTCGGCATCGGAAAGAAAGTTACCAGTTCTTAGGGCAACAGCATGCAGCAAGATGAGAAAAGTGAGTGAATATTGGAGAACTAGGTACCTGACATTTTTGCTTAATAAATGGCTGGCCTGCTGGAAAGGACGGTCCATACCGGTCTGGCTATCATATGAGAATCCCTTTACATGTTGCATCTCCATGCAATTAGGATCATTGGATTGCATTTTGTTGCAAACTGTCAATCAACTCTCAGTTTCTGTGCAATTGATGTGTTCCAAGGTAACAGTTTTACAAACGGTCAGGAAAATATACACACATTATCATATTGCTGGAAAGAATATTATTCTCAGGGAAAGTCATTCCAACAAAAGTCATTACAATGAAAGCCAAATTAATGCTTTCTGAAAATACAATGAAAATGGCACATACAAAGCCTATTACAAGCTGTTGGCTTAAATATTGTTAGGTTTTCAAAATAATTTCTTACATTAAAAAAACATTGGAAACTAATCATAAATGGTGGCTTCTATATCAGAATCAGAATCGGGTTTATTATCACAGACAAACCGGCATGTCATGAAATTTGTTCTTTGGAACCAGCAATACAGTGTAATACGTAAAAAATACTGTGGTGTAAAAAGAAATAAATAAGTAAAAAATGAATTAGTAGTGCAAAAAGAGAGCCAAATAGTAGGGTAATGTTCATAGGTTCATGGACCATTCAGAAACCTGAATGAGTGTGGGTCTTCAAGCTACTGATGACAGTATTGAGAAGAGGGCATGTACTGGATGGTGAGGTTTCTTAATGATGGATGTTGCCCTCTTGATGCACTGCCTTTTGAAGATATATTCCATGGTGGGGAGGTTAGTGTCCATGTTGGAGCTGACGGAGTTTACAAACCTTTGGAGCTATTTGCCAGCTAGTGCATTGGAGCCTCTGTAACAGCTAACAATACAACCAGTCAGAATGCTCTCCATGGTACATCCGCAGAAATCTGCTAGAGCCTTTGGTGATGTACTAAAAGAGGTTGCTCCTGAATGCCAGTCTACACATTGTGTTATACACAGGGAAATGCCAGCTGAAAAATGTCACCTGATCTTAACAGCGTATTGAGTGACGTTGTTGAAGTTATCAATCACATCAAAGCAAAAGCCCTTAACTCATGTCTGTTTGAGCAGCTTAGCGAGGAAATGGATGCAGAACACAAACGCCTTTTCTTTCACACTGAAGTCAGGCGGCTAGCAAGGGGGAGATCCCCGGCAAGGGTTTTTGAGTGAAGAGAGCTGCTACAGAAATTTCTTTCAGGAAAAAAGTCACCACTGGCAGCACACTTCAGTGAGGAGGAGTGGATAGCAAAACTCACTTATCTGTGTGATATCTTCAACCTGCTCAATGAACTGAATTTGTCACTTCAGGGGTGAATGACAACTGTCTTCAAGTTGGCAGATAAAGTGTCTGCTTTCAAAGCCAAACTGGAACTGTGGGGACGGCATGTGGACAGGGGCATATTTGACCTGCTCCCAACATTAGCTGGGATTTTGGGCGAGACTGAGACTGCACTGTCCTTCTCACAGCTGGTGCACGGTCACCTATCTTCGCTGTCAATGAATTTGAGCATTGCTTCCCAACCGCAAATGACCTAAGACATGCAGAGGAATGGGTCTGTATGAATGTCCCCAGTGAATCATCCATGTCAGCGCGGGAAGAGGGCCAACTCCTCGGGTTTGCAAATGACGGTGGGCTGAGAAGAATGTTTGACATAACATCTCTGCTGGCATTCTGGATCAAAGTGGAGGCTGAATATCCTGAGACAGCCATGAAAGCACTGAAAACATTGCTTCCATTTCCAAAATCATATCTCTGCGAAGCGGGGTTTTCTGCAATGAATGCAATGAAAACTAAATTGCGGAATAGACTGGTCATAATGAACCCCCTTCGAGTATCGTTGTCTCCCATCACGCCTCGATGGGAAACAAGCCCTGGGCTCTCACTGATTAAGCGATGTTGGTATGTTGCAATGATTTTATATGTTCATACGAGGAAAATATGTGCTGTGTGTATAATATCCAAACGTTACTTAAAATGTTATGATGTTATTGACTTATAAGTGACTTATCACTATATTCATGCGAGGAAAATATGTGTTGTGTGTTTAATATTAAATTCGTTAGATAAACCCTTTTAGAAACAAAATTGAGTGTATTAGCCACTTATAAGTGCCTTATAGTTGACTTATCACCTATATTCCGGTCATGATTAACACCACCCCTCAATTGTCAATATTAAACCGGTCTGTGGTGCAAAAAAGGGTTGGTGACCCCTGTTTTAAGAGACTGGATATATGAGTATTTGGATAGGTAGAGATTGATTAGGGATCGTCAGCATAGTGTATGTGGTAGGGCATGTCTAGCCAATATTATAGAGTTTTGTGAGGATGGTACCAGGAAAGTGGATGAAGGCAAGGCAGTGGATGCTGTCTACACAGACAAGGCAGTTGACAAGGTTCCACATGGGAGGTTGGTCAAGAAGGTTCAAACATTTGGCATTCAAGATAAGGTAGTAAATTGGAGGGCTTATGAGGGGTATAGATAGGGGTAAATGCAAGAAGGCTTTTTCCTCTGAGGTTGGTGAGACTACAACTAGAGGTCATGGGGTAAGGGTGAAAAGTGAAATATTTAAGGGGAACATGAGGGGAAATTTCTTCACTTCAAGGATGGTGACAGAGTGGAATGAGCTGCCAGTGCAAGTGATGGATGCAATTTCAACTTCAATGTTTAAGAGAAGTTTGGATGAGGGAGATATGGAGAGCAATGGTCCGGGTGCAGGTTGATAGGACTAAACAGTTTAAATGTATCAGTGCAGGCTGGATGGGCATTAGGGCCTGTATCTGTACTGAAGTTTTCTATGACTCTATGAGTCTAAATGCACTCTTAATATTGTGTTCTCACTTGCATTATATAAACAACTACTTGTAAGTCAAAATGTGGTTGGATTTTATAAACTGCTTCTTCCATATAGTGGTATTCCATAAGATACTTGAATAATATTTAAAAACTTCTGAGAATTATTCATCTTCATAAAAACACAACACTGCTACAGTGCACTGGCACCATGCAACCCACACATTCCCTCTGCATGTCCCTAATTCTGAAAAGAGATCCAATGTCTTTATAATGTGGTACCAGTACACTTAAGTTGAAAAAAGACAAAACATTTTTCACTAATTTATTACAGATGAACCATCTGTGTTTACAGTATCAAATAATATCATTAATGTGGGAAGTGGGAGGGGGTAAGTATAAAGAATAAATTTGCTCATGTACAAGTTCTTCTCTTTTCTTAACGCAAGCAAAGGCACTGTATGTATCAGCAATTTTTAATTACCACTGCTCTACCCTACATCTTTAAGAAATCCTGCATTTCAATATTGTCATGGCATGAAACTATGTTCCAGAGAAACAGAGAAATAAAGGCATGAAAATATTGTTAGTCCTCAAATGCATGTATTTCTCAAGTACAATTTATTTTCTATATTTTCCAATGAAGAGATTAAGAATTATCCAGGACATTCGTTCATAATAAGTAGTAAATTAGATCCTGTTGTTTCAGATAGAACTGACACCGTTTGAGGTCATATCCAGAGCCTACATGGAGGCCAACAAAACTTACTTCAAGCTGAAAAATCACTTTCTATAAAAAGATGTCAGTTGTTTAGTGATAGGTTTCACATTCCACGAGAGACTGTGTAAGGCGTTGGCCAACTTGTTTGATTTGCTAAAAAGAAATACACAAATGATGTAAATTGTTTTAAAATCTATAAATAAGGGTTGTACCAAACAGAGATCTTAATCCTACAAGGAGTTCATGGGACTCTCCTTTCATTTAGCAAAGAATAAAGGGCCAAAGGCCCGAGCCAAGAAACCATAACATTTCTATGGTTTGATTTATATTAGAGTAGGTTGCACTGGCTCTCATTTCTATGTGAAATCACTCCAGTTACAAAATCAGAAAGGCACTTCTTGCTGCTTGCATGCTTAAACTTCTCCTGATGTCAGGAGCCAAGAGCCTGCCTAAAGCATCTTTTTTCATCCATGCCAACATAAATTGCAGGCTCAAATCTTTAGGTTTCAAATGTCCTGAACAGTCACACTCAAATGAGGAGCCTGCAGCGTTCCTGTTTCCTTTGTCATTTAAAGGGGCATCCAGCAGACATTGGAAGTCCCTACTGGGCATCTTCACACTAACTGCGGACTACTTTGGTCCCTGACTGGATGGATGTTTCCTGGGGAGACAAGACTTCCTCCCTAAGGTGAGACCATGATAATAATGACAGCAACAGAGAAGAATGTGGTCCCATTCAATCACAGCCAGAATAAGATATCATCCGCATGTGAAGGCGATAAATTTTTAAACACCAACTAACGTCATTCTACCAAGCATGAGCAACCT
Source organism: Hypanus sabinus (assembly GCF_030144855.1). Lineage (NCBI taxonomy): Eukaryota > Metazoa > Chordata > Chondrichthyes > Myliobatiformes > Dasyatidae > Hypanus > Hypanus sabinus. The sequence continues at coordinate 50,845,208 of NC_082707.1, forward strand.
CTTGTAGTGAGACAAAGCAGAGATTGCAGCAATGTCAGCAGCTGTTTCCTCAGCAGAGTCTATTAGCTTGAGATTTGGAGGATGTACCTGCAACAGAGCAGTCTCAGCTCCATCTAATTGACCATTGTTTCAGGTATATGGCTTCAGGACATTATTCTCCTCTTTCATGAAAGCACCAAGTCCACTCCACCATAGCTTCATAGTCATCCTGATCAATCATGCTCCTTGGCCAGCCATTGTAAGTTCCTCTTCCAACATATCCAGGGCAACAGTCTAAAGCAGTCCATCTAGGGCAAGAGCTTCTGTTGACCCAGTAGAAAGACTGTAGCCACAGATGGAGCCTGCAACATGATACCAGGACAACTAGTGCTGACATAGATGGTTGAGAAACAGAAAATACATCACAGTTTGTAACTTTACACAAAATGTTCTGATTTTCCGTTAATGTATCATTTGTTCTAATTTTGCCATTATATAATATTCCTAATGCAGTCTCACCTGGGTTCTATATAATTCTTGTCTGATGTCTTTACAAAGCCAAGATACCATTTGCCACCATAGTTGCTTACTGTACAGGTGGGAGAAGCATTCAGTTATTTGCATACAAGGACAAACAAATCTCTGAAGATGAATGCATTTAAATCTTAAACCATATCTTAAGTTTCTTAAAAAGAGGGTGAAACCCACACTGTACTCTGACTCTCATGTCTTTAGCCAGTCAGTTAATTTGTATGTATTTATAAAGTTTCTCACAACCAATGCTGCCACACAGCAGAGGATCACTCAGAGTGGAATGTGAGGCCTGTCCCTATCATGCTGAATGGGGACCAGTGCCCTATATGCTATGTCCCTTCTGTGATGGTATTTGTTTGGCCATCCAGAGTACACCACGGATAAAACCTCCCAACCACTAAACACATTTACATGAAATGTTGCCATAGCAAAGCAGCATACATTATCAATGATCCTTACCATTTAGTCCATGGTCTTTTCCCGCTGCTACTATCAGGTAGAAGGTAAAAGTGCTTCAAGACTCACACCACCAGGTTGAAGAACAATTACTACCCCTCAACCATCAGGCTCTTATCCAAAAGACGATGACTACACTCATTCTATTTCTGGTGTTGCCACAACCAATGATCTCACTTTAAGGACTTTTTATCATTTTATTGCATGCTCTCGCTATTTATTTATACTTGCTTTTGCAGTTTGTTGTTCATTGATCCTGTTTATATTTACTGTTCTACAGATCAGCTGAGTATGTCTGCAGGAAAAAAATCCCAGGGTTTTATGTGGTGATGTGTATATACTCTGATAATAAATTTTAATTTGAACTTTTAAACTTTTGAATTTTGAAAGCCCTAAGCTGAATAGGAAATGTTTAATTCTTATCCAATATAGGTATCTATGGATACCCTCACTATAAGGAGGTCATAATTTATTAATCTACTCTTCAAAGATTAGCTTACTTCCATGTCAAGTCTTTGTACTGAGGTCTAGCTACCATTACCCAATATTTGAGTGGTTGGTTCTCTCTCCCCACCGAGGAGCAGATATTTCCAGCTAGCAAAGTAGTTTAATCACATTTTGTTTTATTTTTAATGATTTTCTTTCTTTCTTTTTGTATTTGCACAGTTTGTTGTCTTTTGCACACAGGTTGAACGCTCAAGTCGGTGTGGTCTTTCTGTTATAGTTGCTGTTGTATGGATTTACTGAGTAGGCCTGGAAGACAACGAATCTCAGGGTTATCTATGGTTACGTATATGTACTTTCATAATAAATTTACTTTGAACTTTGAACACATTTAAAATTAGACAAATCATTCTAAGCATGAAGCATTCAAAATTCTAAATGATCTATAAACTAGAAAGGATTTCAAACACAGACAGAAGCAGTTGTGATGTTTTTTCAGATACCTTTTCTGTGATAAAGCAATTCACATAGATAGTCTAAAAGTCTCTGGGGACAGAGATCTCTAGCACCCAAGATTAACATTGTGAGGGCTGACTCTCTGTTACACAAATATTCCCATAATTGAGTGATCGACTATACCTGTGACAGTGTTAGATGTGCTAAGATGGTAGTCGCCAACCTTTTTAAGCCCAAGATCCCCTACCTCGACCTTGGTGAAAGGCAAGATCGACCTACTAAATCGTTTAGACACATGCATGCGCACCGGGCAGAAGGGACCGGAAGTGGAGCCCCACAACCCGCAACGAAGAGCAGTCTCTCTTCACAGGCGGCTTTCTGTAGTGGGAGTGTCGTTATGTTTGATGTCAAGAAAATAGAGAGAGTACAGAGAAGATTTACTAGAATATTACCTGGGTTTCAGTACCTAAGTTACAGGGAAAGATTGAACAAGTTAGGTCTTTATTCTTTGGAGCGTAGAAGGTTGAGGGGGGACTTGACAGAGGTATTTAAAATTATGAGGAGGATAGATAGAGTTGACATGGATAGGCTGTTTCCATTGAGAGTGAGGAGATTCAAACAACAGGACATGAGTTGAGAGTTAGCGGACAAAAGTTTAAGAGTAACATGAGAGGGAATTTCTCTACTCAGAGAGTGGTAGCTGTGTGGAATGAGCTTCCAGTAGAAGTAGTAGAGGCAGGTTCGTTATTGTCATTTAAAGTAAAATTGGAGAGATTTATGGACAGAAAAGGAATGGAGGGTTATGGGATGAGTGCGGGTCAGTGAGATTAGGTGAGAGTATGCATTCGGCACGGACTAGGAGGGCCGAGACGGCTTGTTTCCGTGCTGTAATTGTTATATGGTTATATGGTTATGGTATGTTACCATTATCTTAATTGGTATTACTTATTTTTATAATGCACACATTACAACACCTTTAATTCTACGTTTCATTATTTAATTTTATTTCACCATGAAAAATAAATGAATAAAAATTGACTATTGCTCTCAGTGTGATGACTGGGGCTGAATACTCTCTGCTAGTTCCCTTAAATTTGGCTCATAACTACAGAGAGCCAGTCTGAGACAGTCTGTGAGGCATCTGTCAGTAAGACAGCTCCTATACTTAGATTTAATAATTTTCATCTGTTGCAGCACAGCACCGTCGGAAACCTCCTGACAGTATGAGTATTTGAATGGACAGTTTCCTTTGTTAGACTGAATGTTGAATCTGCCGTGTTTTTCAGGTGTTTTGCATTGGTAAACTGTTACTGAGACACTAGTATAAGTTTCAGAGGTACGCAAGCTAATGACATCACCGTTTTTTGTTTCCCAGTCCTTTTACATTTGGGGAGTGTTGGAATTTAAAGGGGGAGAAGTGTTGTAATGTGAGCATTATAAAGATAGGTTGATGCCGAAGAGGATACTGGTGATGTAGCAGTGCTCCTGCTGCAGACAGCTCTTTGTGGGGAGAGGTTGCTTCTGGGTTGCGGGGTTTTGCTTCCGGTCTTTTCTGGCCGGTGTGCATTTTTCTTTTTTTTCGGGATCTACTGGGAAAGTCTCAAAGATCGACCGGTCGATCATGATCAACTGGTTGGCGACCACTATGCTAAGAGATAACATCAGTCTGGTTTGTAAGCTTCTTGGAATTCAGTCACAATGGACTAAATAACTTATCCAGTATTATCTGGTTTGATGCAGGCTAATTAACATAACCCCATTGTCTTACGTTGATTAGATATGGGCCTACAAGACATCAATGTTATATCTGGATATGTGTAATCAATTGTTTTAAACAAGGTACAAAAATTCTGTAACTTACTGTGTTATTATTCATTTCCATAGGAATCAGTATGGTCACGATACCTCATGATATTGAAATTTAACTGCATATTATTTCAATACATTTTGAAAAAAATTAAGCAGATAATGTCATCTGTAAAAATAAAAAATATTTGTCAAATGTACATTTTTGAAATTATTACATTATTGTTAAATAGCAATTCTTATTAAAACTTAAAATGAGGAATTTCAGAAGTCAAATTTTGAAAGGAAGTTCCTCTACTCAAAGCAACTATATTCAGACTTACATATTACCTTAAGATGTTGCAGGAATCACAAGGGGTTGTGAATGTTGCGGCATTACTACATCATGATACGCCTCTCTTTTTCCAATCCAGACATTATTTTTAACTACCTATCCCTGCACTTGGGAATTCCTTCCCCGAATCTCCTTTCCTTCTTTCCTTAAAGTCTTTCCTTTGACCAACAGTTTGGGATCATGTCTAATATATTTTTTTTTAAATTTCTGGCTCAATGTTTAGATTCAGGCGGAGAATGGAGTAGCATTACTTTATAAAGGGCAGTCATCATTTGGACTTACTAGCTCATAGACAGCAGAAATATATGGGTTACATCTCACCAAAGTCAGACTGGACAAATATCTTGAAGAAAAACACCTGTCTAGTTAAAACAACATATTGTAATTGGATGAACTTAGGGACACTGAACTTCCTTGTTAAATTTATGTCTGGCAATACTTGGACAAACTATATGACCTGCTCTGACCCTGACCCTGCTGTATTTGTAGGTTCACTTATTTCCTAAGGTCTAAGCTGCTTTCTGACATTTACTCAGAAGGCCAACTGCTGCTGTTGCTCACTTCTCAGCTTTGTAGGATGGTTAGTGCTGAGAGTTTACTGTGCACACAATAACTGCTGTCTAAGGATACTGTCAGCCATTCAGTTGTGCCTTTCATGCTCTCCCTAGTGTAGATAAGAGCACTGCCCCTAGAAACTTGTGTATGCTTGAACATAGCGCCAGAAACTGGGTTTCTCAATTCTGGAATACTAAAGTATCATTGTATTTAGAACTTCTGTTGAGTCAGATCTCTTGCAGAAGTAAACAAAATTGCAATGTAAGTCAGAATGAAGCTGGAAATGGGGTTAATGTGGTTTAAATGCTGAAGTAAAAGCTAACATGGGACCACTGTGGTGCTCGATGGCAGCAGACTCAGTTAGGTGTAGCTGTCAACTCTTCACCTTTCAGGAATCACAGAGGAGTGGCAACCCTTAAACACACACTCACCTTTACTGATTAACATTAACAATATTTACGGAAGCCTTCGAGGGAGGAGACCTGAGGAAAAAGGACCTTGATTTCTGGAAAAGAGCTATGAATTCCTGATTCATAAAATTCCTTCTTGACAGAAGGAACTGTATGGTGTGAGTGGGTGGAACATACCTGCCAGTGCCATGATTAGAAGAGCATAGCAGGCATGGTCGGTGTTGTCTTCTTCAGAACTTGAGAACCCAGAAGTAAGAAGCAATAATGAAGGAAATCTCAAGGTCTCACAATATGTACTCTTTCCACACCTTTCACATATCCCATCTTCCACTTCACTGTCATGTGATCACTGACATTTTACCATCTCTATTCTATAGAGACATAAAGACTTCATAACACAGAATAATGAAAAAGTTACATGTCATTTATTCAGAGTAAACTGCAAGAAGTTAGATCAGGCCACCCACACAAAAGGGACCTATGATGCACTAAAACTAATGTTTAGATTATTTAACAAAAAAAATCTCCTGAGCAATACATTGTCATTAATACCAAAAATGTCCATATTATTTCCAATGTACTTTAATTTGGCAGCAGACTCATAAATAACCGTGAGAAGATAATAAAAGTGCAGTTTCATTGCCCAAAATTTATAGGGCAATAAAAGCAGAAATATAATTAAAAATGATTAAAAGGGTCAATGTTAGACCTATGTTGTAGAGCCAGAGATAACCACTGCTGTGTCACAACCACCCTGGAACCAGTAACACTTAGATTTATACACTCCAGAAGGGTGCAACTGATCCATATCAAACATGCACTTTACTCTGCAGTAGGGTAGATAATGACCAGCAGCATTGACTAAGACAATACCCATCCAGGAATACAATCACGCTGCATCTATTTTATGGATACTAATTGGACACCCAGTACCAATGTGACAGTCTGGAATCCATCCCTCATTATGAACAGGAAGTGCCCGACTGTCAAATGGTACACACTCATGCATTTTCACGGAAATAGGCTTTAGGCCTTTTCCCCCAGAAATTTAGGAGGGCCTCCGTGTATGACTGAACTGCATGAATAGTACTGGGGCTGGGCTACTCTCATTCAGGATAAATGATATTCATGCTGCCAATATCCAGTCCTTAAAGTCCTTGTGGTGAAACATCACCAACATGGAAAGTTTCCCAGATCTACATGTGCAGAAGTATTTCTCTCACCTCCAAAAGTAAACTGGGCCAAATGTTCAACTACCTTTTGTTACATCCTTCCTCCATTTCCAACCCTCACTGGTCAACCATAATAATTTATCGATTAGAACAAAATTCAAAGCACACACGGTAAGTCAATTATTGGTGTTAGAGGAAATTTCACAGAAGGATTATGCTCTGCTCATCATGACTTCATCTAAACATGACGCTCACACTTTATGAGGAATGATTGATAAGCTCATGGCCTAAGAGAAGGAGTCAATTTTAGAAAACCTAGCATATTTATTTTTCAACAAAGTCCCCTCCTACATTTACACACTTAGTCCAGCAGTCGTGGAGCATACAGATCTTGGACCTCCAGAAAGTGTCCACAGCAGGGTTGATTGATAAGATTGTGGCCTAACGTAGAAGGAGATGAGTTATACAGCTCTCGTTACATACACATGCAGGTCAACTTTTGAGTGTTTATGCAGAAAGTTTGAAGTTAATAACTCATCAGGGTGATTGATAAGGGTGTGGCCTAAGGTAGAAGGAGATGAGTTATTAACTTCAAACTTTCTGCATAATCACTCAAAGAGTTGACCTGCATGTGCATGTAACAAGAGCTATATAACTCACCTCTTTCTAACATAGGCCACAAACTTATCAATCACCCATCTGTGGACAATTTCTGGAGGTCCAAGATCATATGCTCCACGACGGCTGGACTAAGTGTGTAAATGTAGGAGGGGACTTTGTTCAAAAATAAATATGTTAGGTTTTCTAAAATTGACTCTTCTACCGTAGGGCAAGAAAATATCAATCACCCCTTGTACTCACTTTCTGCCCTTACAGACTAAAGGTAAAGCTTGGCCATGAGAAATGGAACTAAAGAAGAAGGTGGGAACATTGAAGACAAGGCATTAGTTTGACACTTTAAAAAATAGAACCGAGTTTTAGTCTCAACTTCATGTCCTTTCTCTAAGTATAGCAATGCATTTGTATTGAGCAAACATTTCTGGAAAGTTTAATGTCCTTACAGGCTTCACATAAGCCTCCTTCCTACAAAGGCACCAGTTTCTTAAAAGATTTAGCTGGTGAATTCAAAAGCCTGCCACTTAGCATAGCAGAAAGCAATGTTGAGAATAACAATCTGAGGTGGCTGAAGGAAATTGTGCATCTTGGCAACATATGTCTGGGAATAAAGAAAGCTTTTTGGGAAGCCTGTGCTACTGACTTGAGAAAAGAAGTACCTAAACTTTAGAACAAACAATGTGCTGGAAGACTTCAGCAGGTGAAGAAACATCTGTCAGAGGAAAGGTATTGTCAATGCTTTGGGTCAAATGCATGGCTTCCACCTGAAATACAGACTATTTCCATTCCCTCCATTAGATGCTGAACGCCTCCTGTAGTTTGCTTGTTCTTCACGATTCCAGCAACTCCAGTCTCTTGTGTTTTAGAGGTTTTCAAGCCACCTATTCTGCTGGAGTAGAAATTTGATTAACAATAAAGCACCAATCAGGATTTAAATAGAAGCTTTGAAGAAACAAAGCACATTCACATTTTTCATTTAAAAATGGTGAATGGGTAGTGACCTAGTAAACACCTGTTATAGTGAGTAATTAAACCTGGATCTTAGAGTTTGCTGAAGAGAGAGATGGAAAGACAAAAGAGTTCAACAAGAGGAAGACCTACCTATATCAGAGACAATGAAGATCATACACAGATGCAGGGTGGAGGCTAGGGTAACAAAAATGTAACAGCTTCATGTGTTCTGGCGAATGGAGTTCTGCATCTAGCCAGATTGTGACAAGATGACCTGCTGAGCTTCCCCAACATTTTGTATGTGTTGCTGCTTTGAATTTCCAGCATCTGCAGGACTTCTTGTGACAAGGAATATGATGCTTCCTGGTACCTTACAGGATTATTACTTGACTGCTGCTTAACTGCTGTCAGGAAATACTCATTTATTTCTCCATTGTACATTAAGGTGACATTTTCTTCATATGACACCAGAGTCCTGAAGAAGGGTCTGGGCCCAAAACGTCGACAGCTCTTCTCCCTATAGATGCTGCCTGGCCTGCTGTGTTTCACCAGCATTTTGTGTGTGTTGTTTGAATTTCCAGCATCTACAGATTTCCTCGGGTGAGATGTGCCTATGTTAAGTTTGTTATATTGTTTCTGATGCAGGAACAAGATCTGTTGTGATATATCAATCTCACACACAATTGGAGTCCCATTCTTTTACAATGATATTCTTTGCATGGAACTCTGCCCCAATAACAGTCCTTATCTAGATTAGACATGTGGTACTACAGCCCTAAACTTAAGACTCACTGTCTGCTATCTTGTGAACACTGGTTTCCATTTTCTAGGAACCTATTCATTCCGTTCACTGTATGCATCTTATTAAGTGAAGATAATAATCCCTGCTCTAAATGTTTTTAACCATTCAGCCCTAGTGGAATGACTGCTGGTGGGTTTTATCTCTTTTTTCCATGAATGTTGTAGAAGCTTTAGTTGATAATCAGATTCTTGAGAGAGGCTGCCATTTTGGATTTAGCAGACATACATTCCACTTCACCCCCACCAAATCTTCAGGAATTCTGGGGCTCCAAATGTTTGTGGGTTAGTTTGTAACATGTGCCGCATTTGTTTGTTTGTTTGTTTGTTTGTTTGAACTAGTATTAAATACAACTCTTCAAAGAAGCAGAGGGTAGTATCTCAATAGGAAATGCGGTTTAAGCCAGTGGTTACAAGAAAGCCCCACAGATACAGAGACCAACAAGCTGAGCTTCAATAGCACATCATAATTAAATTCTAAAAAAATGTCAGTTAGCACTGGAGGCAAAAATAAGATTTGGACTTCTGTGTGCACACAAAGCAGTTACAAGGCATTTGTACTAGAGGCTGCTCTAATGTTAATTAGACAAGGAAATGTAAGTAGAATCTGATTGTATCAACCAAAAAGACATCTGTTTTATTTTGAACGCAAATGCCAAAGATCAATAAATAACTGACTGAAGCATGTGGTTACAGACACCACTTCCAGACAACAAATAAAGCAAACAGATTTCTACAGAAAGTGACTGCATATTGAGGCATTGTCATTCAACCTCAGTATCACTGTGTATCATGAGCAATTTTAATTAAATGCATACTGTTTTGACAATAATTCACCGTGGATTCTGTATATCTCTTTCCAGCTACATGAATTCAAGCGCATCATTTGTGACTAGTAGGACTCACATTGAGGGAGGATAGCATCACTGTCTCCACTTCCAGAAAAGAGAATTGAATATTACAGACAGCATATTTTATCTTGTTTCCAAAATGGTGAAGTAATGTTACATGATTGTCTTGTATTTTACTATTCAGCTGTGACTTAACATCTTACTTTAATGATAAAGCTCTAACCCCAATTTCTTGGTATGAAACCTGCAGCTAAGCGCAGTCAAAACAAAAACAGAACTAATATTTACAATATTATGGCAGCTGTTTGTTCAGCTGCAATGCATATAGAAAATGAATGGGGCAGCAGTGTTTTATTTCATAGTAGCTTCCAAAATAACAATGCATGATCACACTCTGTAAACAAAGAATGAAATTTACCTGCTAGATTGTAATTGTACTACAAAATAATGCACATTTTGTTCTTAATTACAGTGGGGTTTTTTTCAAGAAATGTCTGGTTACCTTCAGTAGTGCTCCATAGCACACGTTTTAGAAATTTGAATAATTCTCTAGTTCTGTGGAAACAAGGTTTAATTGATAGCTTTTTAAAATATGGGTTAGACAAACCTTCAAAAAATTTGTTTGGCAAGGTAAATAATTAGAGGTGTTTCATCAGGTGCTTGGTCTGACATTGTTTAGGCAAGTGAAAACGTTTACTTGATTCAAGGATTATGGTGAATAATGATTGGTTACTTCAGTGTTTGAAATCTAAGCCAATCAAAAACACTTAAATACGCACACACAACATTTCCCTAAGCTGGGGAAATCAGATTTATTAGTTCCCATTTTCATGTGCAAATCATGCAAAATTTGATGTAGCTTGCACTAGTAAACATTTACTTGTGAAATCATACCCATCATAAAATTGGACCAGACATTTCCAACACAAATCTCATGGTGTGCCTTTGCACTGGCATCACATGAACACTTAATGATAAGGCTCTTTCTGCAATTCCCATTCCTGTACTTACTGAAATAAACTGGAACTCTAAAGTGTGATCTACAACTATTGTGGACAGTCTCTGTGCAATTGTGAGCTCATTGTTCTACATTGTTGATTTGAACATTGTTTAAAACACACTTTGTTGACGTCAGTCACAACTCTCTGTGGATGCTCAGGCACCTGCCAGTCACTGAGCACAATTAAATTAAAAGAGGGTACTTTCTACAGTATTAACCTCTCAGATACTGATTCCAGGGATGCCCTAGTAGTGATAAACAGCATCTTGCAGCTCTCCAGTCACAACATTTCTTTGCAGAGTATCCACACGATGCCAGCAGCTGCCACAAGAGTTTTGCTTATCTCAGCACAATGAGAAGATTGGCATAAATGAAGGTGCGTTTGTATAGTGTTAGTCTGTTTTAACCCGTTTCAAGAACAATGAAAAAATTAAATTCAAAAATTAATAATTGGATCTGAATATTATATGTAAAACTTCAGCCATCTTTGTATTATTTTTAGTGCACCAACACAACATCATAGTGTTGCCAACCTGGCTGCAGATCGAAGGCTGCTCCCTTTATCTTTTCATTGGCACAGGTGACCATGATGAACTATGAATCTCCTGCCTGTGCAGTCTGCCTCTTGGCTCCCCCCCCATAGTAAATTGAAGGACCAGTGTACAATGGCCACTATGTAGTATTATGAATATGCTGCCATGGTGGCATGGGATGGTGACTTGGTTCCCCAAAGAGGACAGTCCTTAACTTCCTGAGCCTGAACGCTTGGTGATCTGTCAGGCGAATGTCCAGACACGCATGCATTGATTGGATAGTGTTTACTCAGTGATGTTTCAATCTCCTGACCTGGAGGTGAGCTGACTGACAGACCGAAATCACCCACCACTGCTCCCTGCTGCTTACAGACTCCTTGACTCAGCTGTATATGCTACCTGAACAAAGTTCTGCTCATGATGAAGAAGTGAATGTGATGAAAGGTAGGTAGGGGGTGACACATCTCTACTCCTGCATATAGTGATCTACTATTTCATGCGACTTCTCTGTTCAGGCCGGAGAAACATTCCCTTAGAGCTTTAACATGCTTTCAGGTGACAGAAAACAGAAATAAGAAATAAATCTCCATGCATTTGAGTGGTTTGGACTCCCTATGCACCTGCATCAAACCTGCAGCAAGTGCTTTTCAAATGCTGTCCTTATCTGTTCATTGTCCCGAACACAATTCAGCTGAACACAATGCAGTCCACCTGTGTATCTCCATGTTACTCATGAACCTCCAGTCTAATCTGCATTTCAGTCCTGGTCCCAATCATGGTGTCATGCGAGGTCAGGAACAATGATGCATTGTGGTCAACCATATCATCTGCAGCCTCCTCCCCTTTAATTTTCTCTCGTGTCCTGATTGTAGAAGAACCAGGAGATTTGTATTCTGCTGAGGACAAGATCTGTGGCATTCAAGACCAGTGATCCAGAAGTATATAATAATCCCAGGTATGGCCTACAAAGGCAATTTTAAGAGCACAAAAGCAATTCTGATTGCAGTTACAGACAGAATTAGATGCATGCCAGCTCTGACAGGATTTTCAGGCCATTACTTCCTACAAGGCAAAACCTAACATTATGAATTGCCTTGATTATTCAGTCCCAGATGAGCTCAATGCCTTTTACACATGCCTTGAAAGACAGAACAACACTACACCTGTCTGAATCCCTGCAGCATCAAGCGACCATTTTGGAAGCCAACGTCAGAACATCTTTCATGAGGGTGAACCTTTGCAAGGCCCTGATGGTGTACCTGGTAGGATGTTGAAAACCTACGCCAACCAAATGGCAGGACTGCAGAAAGACATCTTCAATCTCTCACTGTGACAGTCAGAGGATCTTACCTGCTTTAAAAGGGCGACAATCATACCAGTGCCCATCGAGGAGAAGAGTGACCTGCCTCAACGACTAACACCCAATTGCACTCACATCTACAGTGAAGAAGTGTTTTGAAAGGTTGGTCTTGGCCAGAATCAATTCCTGGCTTAGCAAGGACCTGGATCCTCTGCAATTTGCCTATTGGCACAATAGGTCTACAGCAGATGCAATCTCATTAGCTCCCCAGTCAGCCTTGGATCACCTGAAGAACGACAATACCTATGTCAAGCTGCTGTTTATTGATTTTAGGGCAGATTGAACACCATTATATCCTCAGTTTGAATCAACAAGCTCCAAAACCTGCGCCCCTATACCTCCTTCTTCTGCAACTGGATTCTTGACTTCCTCACTGGAAGACCACAGTCAGTATGGACCAAAAATGACATCTCCTCCTCGTTGACAATCAACACAGGTGCACCTCAGGGAAGTGTGATTAGCCCACTTCCCCTTCTACACCCATGACTCCTTGGCCAAGCACAGCTAAAAATGCCATTTATAAATTTGCTGATGACACAACTATTGTTGGAAAAATTTCAGATGGTGATGAGGTATACAGGAACAAGGTAGATCAGCTGGTTAAGTGATGTTGCAACAAAAAATTTGCACTCAGCATTAATAAGACCACGGAATTGATCGTGGACTTCAGGAAATGGAATTTGAGGGAACATGCAACAGCCCTCATTGAGTGATCAGCATTGGAAAGAGTGAGTAGTTTCAAGTTCCTGGGTATCAACATCTCTGAAGCTCTATCGTGGGACCAACATATTGATACAATTACAAAGAAGGCATGAGAGCAGCAATATTTCATCAGGATTGTGAGGAGATTTGGTATGTCACCAGATTCTTGGCAATTTCTACAGGTGTACAGTGGAGAGCACTCCAAATGATTGTATCACCATCTAGTCTATAGGGGCCACTGCACAGACCAGAGAAAGCTGCAGAATATTGTAAACTCAGCCAGCTCCATCATGGGCACTAGTATTGAGAACACTTCCAAAAGCTGATGCCTCAAAAAAGCGGCATCCATCATTAAGGGCCCCCATTACCCAGGACATGCCCTCTTCTCATCAAGGAGAAGGTCCAGGAGTCTGAAGTCACACCTTCTCAAACTGGTGCACTTTAAAGTCTGTTCAATTATTGTGCTAAATTGAGTGTATTATTTTAGGTGCCACAGAGATACTATTGGCAAAATTTTCCAGGTTTAAACAGCTCTGTGATGCTTTAAATGTCTTTTTGATTAAATTCATTATTTTGTGAAGTTCTGGATTATAAATTTGCATTAAGTTGCTCCGGCTTGAGCACTTCCAAACACTCCAATTTCTCAACTGTAATTTATTAGGTTTTAAAGAAGTTACATTCACCAAAGTAAATGTGAGGACAACCAGTTTGCCATCAGTTTTATCATTTTCCTTCAAAGTATCATGTTAGGGATATAACAAGAGGGTGTTACTCCCTGATCAAATAACTCCTCTTGTTCAATGCTATCATATTTCTTGCAGAGTTCTCACTGGTCCTCACTTTCAAAAGCCTTCTCGGCCACAACAAACAATATTATGTTCTAGTAATGATGAGATTTTGTTTCCATATTTAAATTACCAAATTGCTTAAAGCCCAGAAAATACTTGAGCTGTGCTATGTCCTAGCAGTCTCATTAATATGTTGTTCAATGTTTATCTAACTATGCGGGTGGCCGGCAACCATAAGAATACAAGGCATGGAGGGCAACATTGTCCACCACCACCACCTATTTTTCTCCTCCCATCCAACACTTTCTCTCTTTTTCTTTTGATTCTCTCCATATCAATCTATTGCAGTATTTAATGTATTCAGCAACATTATCACCCATCATCTTAAGGAGAAAAAAGATCTCTAAAAAAATTACAGCCCACTTACTGAAGAAAATATTCTCCATTTCCCATCCAGATGGACAAAATTTTATTCCCAGTAAATTACCACAAGTTTTAAAATCTGGCTAACAAGTTTCTCAATATCTACCAAATCAAGATTTTTGAGAATTTTATAATACCAATGCAATTGCATTTCATTCTTCCAAATTCTTACATACTTACTTCCACTTCGAATTCTTCTCTTTCCAAGATTCAGTCCTGTGTACGTACAATGCCTATAAAAAGTATTCATTCCGCTTGGAAGTTTTCAAGTTTTATTGTTTTACAACATTGAGTCACAGTGGATTTAATTTGGCTTTTTCTGACACTGATCAACAGAAAAAAAAACTCTTTCAAGTCAAAGTGAAAACAGATTTCTACAAAGTGATCTAAATTGATTATAAATATAAAACACAAAATAATTGATTGCATAAGCATTTACTCCCTTCATGTCAGTATTTAGTAAATGCACCTTTGGCAGCAATTAGAGCCTTGAGTCAGTGTGGGTAGGTCTCTAGCAGCTTTGCATATGTGGACACTGCAATTTTTCCCCATTCTTCTTTACAAAACTGCTCAAGCTCTGTCAGATTTTATGGGGATTGTAAGTGAACAGCTCTTTTGAAGTCCAGCCACAAATTCTCAACTGGATTGAGGTCTGAACTCTGACTTGGCCACTCTGGGAAATCAACTTTGTTGATTTTAAGCCATTCCTGTCTAGCTTTGGCTTTAAGCTTGGGGTCATTGTCTCGCTGGAAAACATATCTTCTCCTGAGTTGCAGTTCTCATGCAGATTGCATTAGGTTTTCCTCCAGGACTTTCTGGTATTTTGCAGTATTCATTGTACCCTCTACCTTCACAGGCCTTCCGTGGCCTGCTGGAGTGAAGCATCCCCACAGCATGAAGCAGCTACCATCATGCTTCACAGTAGGGATGGTGTATTTTTAATAAGGTGTGCTCATAGCATCTAGTCTAATGGCCAAAAAACTCAACTTTGGTTTCATGAGGCTATTGAACATTCTTCCAGCCGGCTTCAGAGTCTCCCACATGCTGCCTGGCAAACTCTAGCTGAGATTTCATATGAGTTTTTTCAACAGAGCCTTTCTCTTTGCCACTCTCCCATAAAGCTGTGACTGGTAAACCACCCAGGCAACAGTTGTTGCATGTGCAGTCTCTCTCGTCTCAGCCGCTGAAGCTTGTAACTCCTCCAGAGTTGTTATAGGTCTCTTGGTGGCCTCCCTCTCTAGTCCCCTCCTTGCACACTCAGTTTATGCGGATGGCCTGCATTGGGCAGATTTACAGCTGTGCTATATTCTCTCCATTTCTTGATGATTGACTTTAACTGTACTCCAAGGGATATTCAGTGACTTGGAAATTTTCTTGGATCCATCTCCTGACTTGTGCTTTTTAATAACATTTTCATGGATTTGCTTGGAATGTGCTTTTGTCTTTGTGGTGTAGTTTTTGCCAGGATACTGACTCACCAGCAGATGGACCTTTTAGATAGAGGTGTATTTTTACTACAACCAGTTAAAACACCTTGACTGCACATGGTGATCTCCATTTTATTAATTATGTCCCTTCTAAAACCAATTGGCTGCACCAGTGATGACTGTGATGACTTGGTGTGTCATATTAAAAGGAGTGAATACTTATGCAATGAATTATTTAGTGTTTTATATTTGTAATTAATTTAAATCACTTTGTAGAGATTGTAATGTTCTCCTTCGCATGTACTAATAACGCCGAATTCAACGTCGAGATAAACCAGTCAATGAGACCAGATCGCAGTAAGAATAACCATTTACTGTTCACTCTTCACATTAACATATGGTGAAAACTGTTGATAAAACAATACAAGATTGATACAGTATTTGTTCCTTCCTTAATATCACATTTCAATTGTAAATACTTGTAAAGGTGACTATAACTACATTACACTAAGGTGCAGTATACAGGCAGAGTTTACCTGCTCCATTGACTACTTTAAATACACTTCCATGCAAACTATCCGCAACTCTTTAACTAACGAAAGCATAAACATTATCGACCGTCGTTACTTCTAACAGGATCGGCATTAACATCTTAGTTCAATATATCGATTATCTATTAACTTACAGCGTTGCTCTCACTGTGATTTCTCATGCCTGCAAAACTGCTTGTGCTCAGGTGTGCCTCGTGGTGAGCCCCCACCCTTGCGCTAATTTCAAACCGGTACTTTCCCACAAGACGCGGCGAAACCGGATGTGACGTCATCGCATGCCGATATATTTTACATGCAATGAATATACTTTAAACACTTCTAATTCTAACTAGAAAATACTATCGAATGAATTACTAAGCAAAAATATTATAAACTAAATAACTGTCGTAAAGACAGCACACTCCCCGCTTGACCTTCGTAAGGCCACAATGAGCAGAGTACAAAACTTAGTCTCTTAATCAGTCATTGGGTAGAAGTAGAATAACTTCTGTAACTGGCCCTTGGTAAATTTTCACATCGCCTTGGTCGGTAGTCTTCAATTCGATCTTCCTGACATGTCCATCCCCACTAGGGAATGTAGCAGTGATTCTGGCCGTTGGCCAGCTGTTGCGGGCGACTTGCTTGTCCCTGAGCAGGACTAAGTCTTCAACTTGAAGATTCCTTCGGGGTTCTGTCCACTTTTGTCTCTGTTGCAACAAAGGTAGATATTTTTGTCTCCAGCGAGACCAGAGCTGATTTACCAGAGCCTGGACTTGTCTCCATTGCTTTGTGTACAAATCCTTGTCTGAGAAGTCTCCTGGTGGAGGAGGTGCTCCTGCCTTCTGTGTAGGGAGCATTGATGGCGAAGGTATGAAGGGGTTTTCTGGGTCAGAAGACACAGGTAGGAGTGATTGTGCGTTTATAATGGCTGTGACCTCTGCCATTAGGGTGCACAGTACCTCGTGGGCCAATCGGGTGCGTTGCTGCATCTCAGGTTTCCTTTTCCGGGTTTTCCGTAAGGACGTGAACCGTTTTACTGCCTGCTCTTTGTTATCTGGTGAGCGCTGGCGTGGTTCTCTGAAAGGCAATGGGGCAACCCCATTATTTGCTTCATCTCTGAAGACCTTGGTGTCTTTGGTTTTTAAAGAAATGGTATCTTGAGCTGATTGTGCAAGTTTGTTTCCGTGCTCGGTTTGAACGAAAACTGACCGACCTAGCGTCTCGTCGGTTACTTTACGCTTGGTAATGTCTTGTTGTGCTTCCTTAATGCACGGGGTACTCGGGCAGGGTTGAAAGATTGAATTGCGGCCACTCTCTAGCACATTGGTCTTGAGTGTGTCAACCATCGGTTTGTGTACGACACCGGGGCACACCTCTCCTATCACCACCCAGCCCAGATCCAGATGCTGAGCGAAGGGGGCGTCGAGTGGTCCATTGACCTGCTGCCTAACCTTGTGTACCTGGGTAACATCTCTTCCTAATAGCAGGAGTATTTCCGCTTTTGGATCCAGTTCTGGGATGTGTTTGGCAATGTGGTGGAGATGTGGCTGGTGTAGCACCACACGGTGTTGGGATCCTAGTGCGGTTATTCATGATTCCATCGCACTCTAAGAGCGGAGGGAGACAGATGACGACTTTACCGTCCAGGGACTCGATCTGGATGCCTTCTGCCTTCCTTCCTTGGGTTTCCATGTTGCCTGAGCAAGTTTTGAGGTAGTATGGGAACTGCTCACTCTCAATGTTGAACAATTTAAAAAACTCTGGACTGACTAGTGAGCGATTGCTCTGATCGTCCAGAATCACATAGGCTTTGATGGCCTTGTCTTTGGCTCTTTTAGGGTACACCTTAGTGAGGCAGATCTTGGAACAAGAACGGCTTGACTGAGCTTGACCGCAAACTTCTGTACAGTTCGAGCTGACAATTGTTGTCCTGGAGTGAGCCTCTCCCTCCCCGCCGTCCTGTTGTGGGGGTGAAGGAGCGTTGTCGGTTTGCGGTGGACAATCCTTGCTAGGGTCGTTGTTAGTTGTAAGGGCTTCAGTCTTGAGCACTGAGGCGGGTTTAGCAATGTTGAAAACATTTGAAGAGGATCTACTTGGCTTGGTGTAAATCGTACTGCTTCTTGGACCCACGAGGCTAGGGTCGTTTCGCTTCTTCGCCTCCCTGCACACAAACCTAGCGAGCAGCTCAAAGGGAGGTGGTTGATTATCGTGCTCTTCCTTGTAATCTAAAGCAATGGACAGCCACCTGTCCTGCAGCCCAAAAGGAAGTTTGTCCACGACTTGTCTAATCCCGAATGGAATATCTAGGTATACTAGACCAGCTGAGTAGCCATCTTCTTTGGCGCCTTGGATCACCATGAGTAAATCTCCGAATTCTCTTAACTTAATGTGATCTTTGGCTGACACCTCAGGAAAGTTTCCCAGACGTCAATATAGCGTCGCTTCAATAGCTTCGGGGAACCCATAGTCCTCCCGAATTCTCTCCCACGCTTTGCTTAAGGCTAGTTCGGGTTTGTTGATGTACACTGAACGTATGCGTCTCACCTGGTCGCGTGATTCTTTCCCCAGCCATTTCGCCATAAGGTCCAACCTTTGGGTTGCACTGAGCTGGACTCCGTCGATCGCGTTGGTGAATGTGGAGTACCATGCACGGTAATTTTCAGGTTTATCGTCAAACTGGTACAGTCCCGAAGTGACGAGATCCCGTCGTGCTAAATACTGCATCGTGGGATCGGCTGTAAGCGGCATGCGGGCTGGAGAAGTACGTTGGCGCCTATATGACTGAGAGCGCACGTTTCTCATGGAATTTGCCATCCTGGATTCGACCTCCGCGTCTCTTCGCATCGAACTTTGTAAGTTTGGTGTCAAGAAGTATCGGCTGTCAGCTCTTTCATTCTTGACTTCATCACTGTGCCGCGAGGGTAAATTTTCTTCCTCGTATGGATGTGATGCAATCGTGACTCTCTGAGGTTCCTCGTAGCTGGGGAAGTTATCGAATACGTATGGAGAGGGGAGACGAGCCTGCCTGTCTATTTGAGATTGTACATAGTCGCTTGTGCGTTCCAGTCTGGTCCTTTCTAAAGTAGATCTTGCTTCGGTCAGATCACGCGACCCTTCAGCTTCTTCTATGTACTTTGCTTCCGCCATGGCAGCTTCTTCTTCTCTTTCTAGCTGCAGCACTTGCAACTCTGTCGATATTTTTGCCATTTCCAACTGGGTTTCGGCTTCTCGGGTGGCCCATTCCTTCTGGGTTTCGGCTTCTCTGGCGGCCTCTTCTCTTTGTCTGGCGGCCCTTTCGGCTTCTCTGGCGGCCTTTTCGGCTTCTCTGGCAGCCTTTTCTTTCTGGATTTCGGCTTCTCTGGTGGCCTGTTTCATTTTCAAAACTGTTTCTTGTCTGGCGTAACGCAGTCACACCTTGGCGGCTTCTGCCTTGGCTCTTGCCTGGGTGGACTTACTTGATGTCGCTCTACTGCCCTTGTCGCTGGGCGCCATCGACTTGATCCCGGATCGAGCTGACATTGCAGCACTTGGAACACCTGATAACGCCTGGGTGGGCTTACTTGATGTCGGTTTACCGCCCTTGTCGCTGGGCGGCGTCGTCTTGATGCTGGATCGAGCTGACATTGCAGCACTTGAAACACCTGATAATGCCGCTTTTTCACTGTAACGTTCTCCTTCGCGTGTACTAATAACGCCAAATTCAACGTCGAGATAAACCAGTCAATGAGACCAGATCGCAGTAAGAATAACCATTTACTGTTCACTCTTCACATTAACATATGGTGAAAACTGTTGATAAAACAATACAAGATTGATACAGTATTTGTTCCTTCCTTAATATCACATTTCAATTGTAAATACTTGTAAAGGTGACTATAACTACATTACACTAAGGTGCAGTATACAGGCAGAGTTTACCTGCTCCATTGACTACTTTAAATACACTTCCATGCAAACTATCCGCAACTCTTTAACTAACGAAAGCATAAACATTATCGACCATCGTTACTTCTAACAGGATCGGCATTAACATCTTAGTTCAATATATCGATTATCTATTAACTTACAGCGTTGCTCTCACTGTGATTTCTCATGCCTGCAAAACAACTTCTGCTCAGGTGTGCCTCGTGGTGAGCCCCCACCCTCGCGCTAATTTCAAACCGGTACTTTCCCACAAGACGCGGCGAAACCGGATGTGACATCATCGCATGCCGATATATTTTACATGCAATGAATATACTTTAAACACTTCTAATTCTAACTAGAAAATACTATTGAATGAATTACTAAGCAAAAATATTATAAACTAAATAACTGTCGTAAAGACAGCACAGAGATCTTTTTTCACTTTGACATTTGACACTTTTTCTGTTGATCAGTCTCAAAAAATGCCAAATCAAATCCATTGTGATTGAATGTTGTAAAACAATAAAACATGAGAATTTCCAAGGGGGGGGCACTGTACTTTGAATTTTTATAGGCACTGTACTTTGAATTCCGTTGAAGAAAGTATGTGGTTGTTTAAATATAGAGACCAAATGGATGAAGTCCTACAAATATAGTCACAACAGAGCTCTGCATAATTGTGGCAAGGTTTCCTTACCCTTAAAATGCAACTACAATGGACAGGAGGACAATTACTACTGACCTTGCCGATTAGTTGCTGTACAACCATATTAGTTTCCTGTAATTCATGCAGAAGGACACTCATTTTCCTCTAAATTAAATACAATCTCCTCATCTTCTTATTAATCATGGAATGAGGGTTTTGTGGGCTTTGCAACTTGAGATGCTGGGAGTTCTCATCAATCACTTTTCCTCTTCTACACCAGCTAGTACTACACTGCAAGATCGCAAGTCTTCCTTCAATTTCTTCTGCAGAGCATGGGTTAACCCTAGCAAGACGGCAGTGATCAGTTACTCCATTTTTCCAGATGACTCCTATGAACTATTCAACACAATACAACAGCACATCACCTATTCATATTTGTGAACTCTTGAGAAAGTTTTTTGGAATATTGAAGTGTTTTAATGTGTCTCAAAATTCCTCTTAAACTCCATGCAGTCTATCATGTCCACAGTCATTTGGATAATAAAAAATAATGCAATGCTCAAAATCCTCAACAGTGGCATGATCACTTCTGTTCAGCCCCAGAATTAGAGCTATCGACCAAATATTGACATCAACTAACTCCTTAATGATGCTCTAATTGTTTGTTGCTGATGCACATTTTGAGTCGTTGACTGCAGAATTGTTGAGTACTGTACTAAACATGAACTGAACCAACATTGCAGGTGAAAGTGAAACTGGGAATGCTGAAATCACTCAGCAGGTCAGTCAGCATGGATGAAGAGAGAAACAGGTCATGATTCTGGCCAGTGAGCTTTCATCAGAACTAGTTCACTTGAGATATTTCAACCTTACTGTCTGTAACCTGCCCTGTAGAAATTGTCTGGTCTGCTGAATGTTTTTTATGTTCATTTTTCAGATTTCCAGCATCCATACATTGTCGTTTATTGATTGCAGTTGAGCATCTTTTATTGGACTCTTCAGAAGTTCTTAAGCCGTTAAATTACCCAAAAAATATCACCATCCCCACCTCTTTGCTAGATATATATCTAACTACTCGAACTTCTTTTCTGAGAGCTCTATATCAACTAATATTAATACTGGGAACATCTCTAAAATGAAGCAATGCCCAAGTCGTACAGGAATGACATCCTGATTATATATTTGATCAGACCTATAAATTCTCTATTTGCTTTTATTATAATCCCATAGCTCTATTTGAAACCTTCAGATATTTGTATGCTATGACAACCTGCACAGAAAGAGATCCTTCTCCTGTCAACACCTTTAAGTTTGTGTGGTGTATATTTCTATTTCAAATGTAAATATTATGCTCAGTACTGGCAATAGTGTGGAGGTTGTGCCCAAATTTATTCAAACAGCTTCCTGTTCTCTAAAGTAGTGTCAAAACAGTGACAGGATCATAACTGTAGTAGTGTGTTACAAGTCTTAATACTCAATAATAATAATCAGCCAAGCACAGAGAGAATCTGTATTTATTGACAAGTAATTTTAATGGTTCAGTTAGCAAACACATGAATTTACAAAAATATCATTCTGTGTGCACTTCCACAAGTTTCCTTGACCCTCCATGGACAGTCAAAGAAGGGAAAAGGTGATACCCAGGAAAGGGAGTCCATGCTGACAAGATGTTCTTCTTGATCCCAATATAGTCTCCATGTCTCTGACATGGGGTCATCTATTTCTGCAATGGTAAAAGTTATCAGTGTCTGTAGTCCGAAAATACTTCATTCTTACACTTTTGGCTATTGGATCAATCTGTTATCTTTCACTTCTGTTAGATCAAAATCAACTGACAGACCTGAGTCTGCTTCTAATTGGATCTGGCCCAAGGCTACAAGCAGTATTGCTTTACAACTCTTTCCCCACAGACCTGTGCCTTAGGTAATTCCTTTTGTTATTTCCAACTCAGACTGGCTCAAACCATCTCAACCAGGTCAGCCAAATAGTGGGCTTGGATCACCAAATAACAGGATGTTCCTTCTGCAAACCTACACTTAACATAATAAAGAGATGCTTATCTGAAAATAGTCTCAACAGGAAACTCATTGTGTCCACATTGAGTCTTAAGGTACATGATCTGTGCTACAGTGGAGATGTTGCCTATGTCCATGACTTCTGCTCTCTCCAATGATCTCAGCCTTATCATACAGATCCAATCAAATTGACTGATTCTGTTATGATAAAGATCTCAGGAGGAAGCTGAGATGAGTCATCTGGTTCAGCACTTCTGCTTGAATGTGATTGTGAATGCCTCAGTCTTGATTCAACACTCAAGTGCTGGACTCCTATATCTTTGAGGATGGAGATGTTCTTAGAGTCTGCTCCTCCCATTAGCTGTTGATCTGTCCACTACTATTTGTGACTAGACATAGTAGGATTCCGGAACTCCAGTCTGATTATGATCTGTGTTGATGGAGAATAGAATTAACATTTCAGGGCCACGAACTTCCATGAGAATTAACAAAGGGTCTCAAATTTGAAATAATAATTCACTTTTTGCTTCCACACATGCTGCCTCACTTGCTGAATGTTGCTAGCTATATATTGCCTATAGTGCCTATAAAAGGTATTCACCACACATCCTCCCCCCACCCGGAAGTTTTTGTGTTTTACATTGAATCACAATGGATTTTATTTGACTTTTTTTGCCACTGATCAACAGTAAAGACTCATTTGTGTCAAAGTGAAAACAAACCTCTCCAAAGTGATCTAAATTAATTACAAATATAAAACACAAAGTAACTGATTGCATAAGTATTCACTCTCATTAATATGACATGCTAAGTCATCACTGGTGCAGCCAATTGGCTTTAGAAGTCACGTACTTAATTGAATGAAGATCTGTGTTGCTCTCAAGGTGTTTCAATTGATTGTAGTAAAAATACACCTGAAGGTCCAACTGCTGGTGAGTCAGTATCCTGACAAAAACTACACCATGAAGACAAAAGAACACTCCAAACAACTCTGCAAAAAGGTTATTGAAAAACTCAAGTCAGGAGATGGATACAAGAAAATTTCTAACTCAATGAATATCCCTTGGAAGACAGTTAAGTCAATCACCAAGAAATGGAAGAATATGGCACAGCTGTAAATCTGCTGAGATCATTCCAACCTCAAAAGCTGAGTGACCGTGCAAAAAGGGGACTATTGAGGGCAGCCACCAAGAGATCTATGACAAGCAAGTGACAATCCTACCAAAAGTCAGCTGTACTTTTTTCCCATAGATGCTTCCTGGCCTGCTGAGTTCCTCCGGCATTTTGAGTGTTGCTCAGATTTCCAGCATCTGCAGATTTTCTTTTGTTCAGTGGCTGAGATGGGAGAGACTGTACATACAATAACTATTACCCAGGTGAACACAAAGTGTACTGCAGATACTGTGGTCAAATCAAGATGTACAAAACAGCTGCATGAATTCAGCAGGTCAGGCAGCATCCATTGAAAGAAGCAGTCAATGAAGGGTTTCGACCCAAAACGTTGACTGCTTCTTTCAACAGATGCTGCCTGACCTGCTGAGTTCATCCAGCTTTTTTGTACATCTAGATTACCCAGGTGTTTCACCGGCCGCAACTTTATGGGAGAGTCGCAAAGAGAAAGTCACTGTTGAAAATACCTGAAATCTCAGCTAGTGTTTGCCAGAAGGCATGTGGGAGTCTCTGAAGTCAGTTGGAAGAAGGTTCTATGGTCTGATGAAACCAGAATTGAGCTTTTTGGCCATCAGACTAAACGCTATGCCATCTCTATGATGAACTGTTGTAGTGGCTGCATCATACTGTGGGGATGCTTCACTGCAACAAGACCTGGAAGGCTTGTGAAGGTAGAGGGTAAAGTGAATGCAGCAAAACACATAGAAATCCTGGAGGAAAACCTGACACAGACTGCAAGAGAACTGTAACTCAGGAGAAGATTTGTTTTCCAGCAAGACAATGACCCCAAGCATAAAGCCAAAGCTACACAGGAATGAATTAAAAACAACAAAGTTGATGTTCTGGAGTGGCCAAGTCAGAGTTCAGACTTCAAACCAATTGAGAATTTTTGGCTGGACCTGAAAAGGGCTGTTCACTCACGATCACCATTCAATCTGACAGAGCTTGAGTGGATTTGTAAAGAAGAATGAGGAAAAATTGCAGTGCCCAGATGTGCAAAGCTGATGGAGACCTGTCCACACAGACTCAAGGCTGTAATTGCTGCCAAAGGTGCATTTTCTAAATACTGACATGAAGGGAGTGAGCAATTATTCAATCAATTATTTTGTGTTTAATAATTGTAATAAAGTTAGACCAATTTGTAGAAATTCATTTTCACTTCAACACAAAAGGTTCTTCTCTTTGGATCAGTGGAAAATGCTTTGTTGCATCTCAACTTCCAAAAATGAAATTCCAATCAAAATACTGGCACACTCTGAGGATGAGCTTACTTTGAACCACATCAACTCTACTATTGTAACTCTGAGAGAAGATTCACTGAAGTCTGTTAATGGATCCAGAGAATTGGTGCTAAAGCTACAACAGTGGAGCAGGAAAAGCCCAAGGAAATACACTCTTCATCTTGATTTAATGTTCTGTCCTATTACACTTTAAAAGATACATTGACCCTGTTATTTTACTGCTTTTAATTGTGAAGTCTACTTGCATTGTTATATACACATAAATTCTATGCAAGGAAACATTTATTAGATTCTTGACCATAAATGTGTCCATTGTTAGATTGCACTTAAGTTGCATGCGAGGTTGTTTATTCCTGATTTAAAATCCTTGCTAGGTAAAGTTACACAGAAAATAACAGAAATATAGAAGATAGGCCATTCAGACCACTAAACCTTTTCTGCCATTCAATACACTCATCACCATATTCCTCCTCTTCCACTCATTCCATTTGAAACTTATTATTTCATGAAATTTATCTATCTCCTTCTTCAATATATTTTGCAAATTGGCCTCTGCAGATCTCTGTAACCATAAATTCCACAGTTTCACTTCCTTGTCATAGTCCTAAATGCCTTCAGAATCAGAATCAGGTTTAGCAGTATGAACATGTGTCGTGAAATCTGTTATTCTGTGGCAGCAGTACATTGCAAAGACAAAAAAATTACTAAACATTAAATAAATAAATAATCCAAAAGAGGAATAGTGAGGGTATGTTCATGGAGAGGGGAGTACTAGTAAAATATTGAGTGTGGATCTTCCAGCGCCTATGCCTCCTCCTTGATGGTAGCAATGAGAAGAGGGTATGTCCTGGATGGTTATGACCCTTAATGATGGATGTCCTCCTTAGTGGTGGGGAGGATTGTGCCTGCAATATGGCTGGCTGAGTCTATAACCTCTGCATTCTCTCCTTATCCTGTACATGAGAGCTTCCATACCAGTCAGAATAATCTCCATTGTAGAAATTTGCTAGAGTCTTTGATCACTTACTACATCTCCCCAATCTCCTAATGAAATACAGCTGCCTTCATCGTGATCGTATCAATATGATATCAATAGGACAGATCCTGTGAAATGTTGATGCACAAGAACTTAAAATTGCTCATCTGTTCAACCAGTGTCGTCAACAATGACAACTGGTGTGTGTTCTCCTGATCTCCCTTCCTGAAGTCCACAATTCGTCCTTGGTTTTACTGATGTTGAGTACAAGCTTGTTGTTGAAAAACCACTCAATTGGCCAATCTATCTCACTCCTGTATGACTCATCACTCCTTGTTGTCTTATCCTGTATTTTTATCCAGGAAAGCTTAATCTACTTCAGTCAGAGGAACTAGACTCCACAGACTATCAGAATTAATTATTTTATTTAGATAGGTTTCTTTCCGGTAAAATATAATTTTATCATACAAAGTCATGGTGCCATTTTTCAAGATTCAAGATTGCTTCATAGCATATTCTGTACACAGTGTAAGGAGAATGAACTAATTGTTACTGATGCAGCACAAAAACCATAAAAGATATAAAACATAATAATAATAGTAATAAAGCACACAAGAAAATATATATTTATATTTTTGGTGATCCTGGTATGGATGCTCTGCAGCCTCCTCACTGATGGCAGTGGGACAAACAGACCATAAGCAGGGTGAGTGGAATCCTTTATGATGTTACTGATCTTTTTCCAACATCTTTCTACATATATGTCTTTGATGATGGGTTGGACAGTTTTAAACACCCGTTGTAGAGTCTTCCTATCTATCACAGTGCAATTTACATATGTACCAAGCAGTGATACAGCTTGCTAAAATGCTCTCTATTGCGCATCTGTAGAACGACTGGAGTATGGATGTGCAAAGTCCAGCTCTCTTCAGTCTACTTGGAAAGTAGAGGTGTCGGTGAGCTTTCTTGACTGTGTATGATGCATTCTGGGACCACGAGATTTTATGTCTGATGGAATCTGAAACTGCTTGCAGTTTTTACTGCTGTGTTGCTGACAGAAACGAGGCTGTGAGTGGTGTAAGTTCTTTTGAAGGCAACGACCATCTCCTTTGTCTTGTTGCCATTGAGGAAGAGGCCGTGAGCTCTTCCACCTCCTCCCTGTAGGCCATCTCATCATTGTCGGTGGAAGCCCCAACACTGTCGCATCACGGCAAACTAGACAATGTGATTGCTCAGGTGTTTGGCCATGCAGTCCTGTGTGAACAGAGTGTACAGCAGTGAGCCTAATACACAACCCTGGTGGGGGGGCACCTATGGTAAGGAAAATGGGGAGGGAAGAGCGGTTGGGCATCCTGACTTTCTGAGGTCTGTTGGTTAGGAAGTCCAACACCCAGTTGCATAGTGGTCTACTTAGACCAAGGAGTAGGAATTTGCTCACCAAGGTCTATGGGACAATAGTGTTCAATGCCAAACTGAAATGCAGAAACAGCATTCTGAAATAAGTGTCCTTGTTTCCTAGGTGCATTAGGGCCAGGTGAACGACAGATGTTATGGCATCTGTCGTAGAGCGGTTCTGTTGGTAGGCATATTGGTAAGCATCCAATGTGGAAGGAATGGAGTTTTTGATATGTACCATTATCAGCCTTTCAAAGCACTTCATAATGATCGACTTCAATGCCACTGGGGGAAAGTCATTTAGTTCTCAAGGTGTAGAGTTCTTTGGTAGAGGGATGATAGTGGCTGCTTTGAAGCACGTGGGGACAGCAGCCTGAACATGTGACATGTTGAAGATGTCAGTGAGCTGGTGTGCACACTCACTAAAAACTCAACCTGGAATGTTGACTGTTCTGGCTGGCTTATGAGTGTTGAGTCTCTGCAAAGTCTTTCTCACATCTGTTGGTGTTACAGACAGTGGTTGCTCACCTGGGAAGGGGGTCGTTTTTGTTGCATGCCTCAAAGTGCGCATAACATTTTTTTAGAGCATCATGGGGAGAGACAGCACTGGTACAGTCAATGGTGTTTTTCCTGGCATAGTCAATGCCCTTGATACCCAGCCGCACACACCAGGAATCATTATCAGGCAGGTGTTTCTGAATTACTTCTGTGTGGGCGGTTTTTGCCCTCTTGGTTGCTAAGATGAGGCTTCTCTTGGTGGCTCTGAGAGTTATTCTATTGTTGGGCTTGGAAGCGGCATTCTAGGTTTTTAGTAAGGAGCACACATCTGCGTTTGGGCAGGGCTTCTGGTTGGACTGGGAGATGATCATTCTTGAAATACCAATGTTGCCTCCACACTTATTGATGTATTCGGTGCCAGACAGATGAGGCATATTCCTCGAGGTCTGTGTCTACTCCGTTTGTGGCAGTCTACTTGAACATCTGCCAGTTGGTTCATTAAAAACAGACCTGAAGCATAGACATTGCCTCATTAAATCAAACAGTGATGGTCCACTTGACTGACTTCTACATTTTCAGCAGTGCTCAGTACGCTGGGATTAATATTATGGAGATGTGGTTAGAGAGGCCAAGATGAGAGCATGGGATGGTGTTGTCAGTACTGAGACTGTTTGAATAAGCATTATCCTGTCTGTTGCCCTAGTGGCCATGGAATTTGAGTAAAATGTCCTGCAGGTTAAGATGAAAGAAGTCTCCTGCAATAATCAAGAAAGCATCCAGATGCTTGTTTTGTAGAGGGCTGATGATACTGTAAAGCTTTCCCCTTGCATCCTTGGCATTTGTGCTCTGCAGGTTGTAAACATCCATGATGAACACAACAGTAAACTTCCTCAGCAGGTAATGTGGCCGGCATTTCATTGTAAGATGTTCATTTGCCCCAGAACAGTGATTGCTAACTACAGACGAGTTTGTGAACCACTCTTTGTTAATGTGCACACTGATTCCACCTCCATTAGAGTTCCTGTCTGTGTCGAACAGGGTCATCCCATCGAGTTGAAGGGCTGAGCCTGGCAGAGTGTTGTTTAACCACATTTCAGTGAAAACCAGAATGAAGCCGTTTCTCATCTCTTTCTGTGCATTCATTCTCCGACTCAGTGAGCCCATTTTATTACCTAGCAAGCAGACATGGCCAAGAAAAGAGATGGTACCATCCAAGTGGTCAGGTTAGCTCCAGCTCTCTTGCCATATTTCTGCTTCCTCTCACACTATCTGTGTCTACTCCTTCCTCAGCTAAGCTGCCTAGGCAGTTCGCTATCACCAGGTCCCTATTCCATTGAGCACCACGATTAACTCTGCTGTAATTTTGTAAAATGTAATCTTGCTTAAAATTCATTGGTGTTTTGGATGACTGAAATCCCTGACTAGAAAGTTTGAAGCACTATCTAAGAACTTACAGATAGCACTATTATTGGGAGCTGGAGTAGCTGTTCATCTTTGAAGTGTTAATGAGGTCAGAATAGAAAGATAGGGAAGATAAATTTGTGGCTGAGGAACTGGTGCAGAGGGGCAGGGATTCATGTTCAGTTCAATTCAAGTCTAATTGTTATTCAAGCATACAGGAATACTCATGAATAGAGCGAAACAAAATGGTGTCACTCCAGGGTCAAGTGCAAAACATAGTACCAACGATCACACACAGCACAAAGCACACACAAGATAGTAAACACAAATTGTATCACAATTAG
Source organism: Hypanus sabinus (assembly GCF_030144855.1). Classification (NCBI taxonomy): domain Eukaryota; kingdom Metazoa; phylum Chordata; class Chondrichthyes; order Myliobatiformes; family Dasyatidae; genus Hypanus; species Hypanus sabinus. Next base: position 50,874,924 of record NC_082707.1, read on the forward strand.
GCAATAAGAGAAACCAAAACTTGCACCATCAGTCAACCACAATAGAGCCTGTCCCCTGCAAGTGAACACTGAGGGGCAGAACCCACTCCAACCTGGACTCTGCACCATACCGCCCCCAGTGAAGCCTTGATACCCCCAACAAGCCCATATAGAATTTCAGTAAAATACAACCACACAAATTTACATTCACATAGTCCAGAACCCCCATCCCCCCCAGTCCACCGAAATCATCAGTCTTTTGCCAAGCAGACACTTGAGGGGCAGCACTGATTCCAGCCTGGACACAATGACACACCACCCCTAGTGGAGCGCAGTGGCCCCGATGACCCCCTACCCGTCCAGGCGACACCCTGGTTTGAGTCCCAGTTTTTGCATATACTAAACAACACTTATAGAATATCGGTCAAATACAGCTGTGCAAAATATATGTGTATGTAGTCTGGACCCTTTAGTCCATTCCATTAAAATCTCCAGTTGACCACAACAGAGCTTGTCTTCTGCCTGAGTGCCGCATCACACTGTCCCATTGGAGCATGCTGTCTCCGACGCCTGTGTCCTGGTGGCTGTAGAACAGCCGACCCCATAGCCCGAGTCCCCGAGTCCACTGAGTGCTACCAAATTCTGCAGTCGACCACCACAGAGCTTGTCTTCTGCCGAGCGACATACTGGGAGGGCAGCACCGACCCTGTCCTGGATGCCACACACCACACTGCCCACCATTACCGCTCCCCTCCCCCCCACCCCCGGGAGGGCACCAGTTCCGACACCTCTCTCCTAGCGGAGACCGCGCAGCCCCCCACCACTCGCCCCCTGCCATTAGCCAAGAAATCAGCAAATCAAACTCGCAGCATACCAGATCAACAATGTCCAAAGGGGTCTTCCAATCACAAGAAAAGGGACCATGGTGGCCACTCACTATTAAACTGTAAGCTTCCATCGACTCAGGCGGTGGCATAATGCACAGCTCTTCCATTTTCTACACCAGTGAGCAACTCACTGATGGTGTAGACCAGCAGCACTTTACGTTCTAGGCCAACTGGAATCAATTCTGGGGCAGAGGCAAGAGGGATCGGTTGCACTTGAACCAGAGAGGAATCACTATCCCTGCAGGAAATTTGATAGTGCTATAGAGAAGGGTTTAAACTAGACTGGCAGGGAGGTGAGACTCTGAGCAGGAGCAAGTCATGAAATAAAGCAGAGCAGATTTATTAATTAGGATTGCCAGGGACACAGAAATACCATGTAAAGGCAAGAGCAAGAATACTCAGTTAACCTGCATTTATTACTATGCAGTTTAACAGGTAAGACTGTTTGCCAGAAAGAATTACATCTGCAAATCAGTGAAGAGGAATATGCCAAGAGCAGCAGAGGCAGACAAACCAAAGGTCTTTGTTCTTGCCATGCAGTCTGATGCACCATCAATAACTCACTCTGAGACATAAGACAAGATAACGGCTTTTATTGACTGGAAGAAGGAACCAGAAGTGAGTGACCATCATACTACGTCCTGGAGACTGAGGCCGAGCATAGGCCTCAGATCGCCTTTATACAGGGGCCTGTGGGAGGAGCCACAGGAGAAGTCAGCAGGGGGCGTGTCCAGACAGGCACACGTAGTTCACCACACAGTCAAAGGAAGGGAGGCTACTATTTTGTGAGCAAACACGAGGAAATCTGCAGATGCTGGAAATTCAAACAACACACACAAAATGCTGGTGGAACACAGCAGGTCAGGCAGCATCTATAAGGAGAAGCACTGTCGACATTTTGGGCCAAGACCCTTCGTCAGGACAGAAGGGTCCTGACGAAGGGTCTCGGCCCGAAACGTCGACAGTGTTTCTCCTTATAGATGCTGCCTGACCTGCTGTGTTCCACCAGCATTTTGTGTGTGTTGTTACTATTTTGTGAGACTGTTTTTGCAGCCATCATTCTGTAAACTATTGTGTGAACTGGTTCTTGTTCAGGAATGTATTAATTAGAGCACCTGAAAGAGGGCACAATGAGGTTCCTGCAGATAATCTCAGCTTCAGACCGTTTCCAAATGGGAAGCTGTTAATTTATTTTTGTAGAATTGGTAGGTTTGTAGAAAGAATAGCCTTTGATCTGAATTACCTGAGTGCAGTGTTATGTGACCTGGCTAAATTGGCTGGACCTGGTCTGATTTGGAAAAAGAGTAAGTTACCTGGATAACAAGCCTGGGGAAAGAACCATGAAATAATTCTGTTTGTAGCCTTGGGCCAGATCCAGTGAGAAGCTAACCGTCAGCGAGCTCGAGCCAACAAAATCAAAACAAAATACAGGCCGTGACAGCTCTGGAGACCAATCATTACAGAAGTAGGTGACTGAGTGTTGGAAAGTGGAGATTATATTGGGATCAAGAGGAACACCTGGCCAGTGTAGATTTCTAATTCCAGTTGCTATCTTTTCAATTCTTTGACTGTTCAGGAAGGATCATAGAAACCTTGTGGTGTGCAGATAGATATTTAATTTGTATGAGGTGTATGCTTGTTGTTGACTGAACCAATAAAGGTTTTTGTCAGTTAAAGATTCTCTCTATGCCTATCTGATCACTATTGTTGAGATAGATACCTGAAACAGGTGGATGAACACAGAGAATGGATTGGCTCCGAAGACTCTGATGTCATAGCCATAACAGAACCATGGGAAGAGAAGGGCAAGACTTGCTACTCAATATTCCAGGATACCGATGCTACAAGCATGATCAACGTACAGGTAAGTGAGGAGGGGATGTTACCTTTTTGATAAGTGAGGACACTACAACAGTACTTAGAGAAGACCAGATGTAAATGCACAAGACTTGATCAGTAAATTTGCAGATGACATGGAATTAGGTGTTGTTACCATATAACATATAACCATACAACAATCACAGCACGGAAACAGGCCATCTCGGCCCTCCTAGTCCGTGCCGAACTCTTAATCTCACCTAGTCCCACCTACCCGAACTCAGCCCATAACCCTCCACTCCTTTCCTGTCCATATACCTATCCAATTTTACCTTAAATGACACAACTGAACTGGCCTCTACTACTTCTACAGGAAGCTCATTCCACACAGCTATCACTCTCTGAGTAAAGAAGTACCCCCTCGTGTTTCCCTTAAACTTCTGCCCCCTAACTCTCAAATCATGTCCTCTCGTTTGAATCTCCCCTACTCTCAATGGAAACAGCCTATTCATGTCAACTCTATCTATCCCTCTCAAAATTTTAAATACCTCGATCAAATCCCCCCTCAACCTTCTACGCTCCAATGAATAGAGACCTAACTTGTTCAACCTTTCTCTGTAACTTAAGTGCTGAAACCCAGGTAACATCCTAGTAAATCGTCTCTGCACTCTCTCTAATTTATTGATATCTTTCCAATAATTCGGTTGTTGATAGTGAAGAATGTTATTGATTATAAGGTGATCATTATTAGTTAGTGAAGTGAACTGAGTGGAAATGGAGTTGCACTTAGTGGGTTGAAGGCATATTGTAATGCTCTGTGACTACATGTCTAACAAAATTCTGGTCACTATAAAATATTTATATTATACATTACCACTTAAAGTTTAACAGTAATCAGGAGGAATACTTCCAACAGTTTCTGCCTGCTAATAAAAGGATGGGCCAATAGCTGGTTAGAACCCATCTTCCATCAGCAGGTATCCAAACATCTTCTGCAAGTTTTTACCCCAAGCATTTCCTTGGGCTTTGAAAAACCAACAGCTAAAGTAGAGTAAGAGCAGCTCGTAAATGAGGTTCCTCGCACCAGCCTCCCCGAACATACACAAAGGCATCCTGTTAGTAAATGTCCATCTCTCCCAGTATCATTGTTTACCTTTTGAATTTGACACTTTCCTCACTGGAATTGGGGATTCCACACTCCTCTGCCAAGAAACTGGACATGTCCACAGGGTCAAAAACCACTGGGATCAAGTGATCAGACAATCGTTTCTGTGACAAACCTGATACATTCATTGTTTCTCTTCCCATAGATGCAGCGTGACCAGTTGAATATTTACAGTATTTTCTTTTCTCATTTCTGATTTCCAGCATTCTGAATTTTTTTTTTGGCTTCAAGCACCTCTGCAATGAAGACCCTTTCCTCTGCTTGGGGCAGGGACTGGATTTGTCACATCTGCTCCAGTATACCTCTGACTCAAAAGGCACAGCTTCCTTTTCAAGACTATTGAAACCAAGTCATTATAACCATTCCTCCTCTCTTAGTTTAGTTCCTTGTAGCTTGTAAATGTTATGCACCTTAGTCCTTTTATTTTAATGCTTAGAAAAAGTCACTTGTGCACCTTTATCATTTAATGTCATGGTAGCAGCTGTAGGACGTGGCAAGGGACATCCAGTGTGAAGCAAATGAGCGCAACAATTGTCCAGAAGCAATCATCTGCAAGAGGCAACCAAACACTTCCACTGAAATAATTCAGAGCTATCCTGAACAAAGGGAGCTCATCTAGCATTCTCACCTACAGAGTACATTGGAGGGAAGTGATGCTCAACAATGGATGAATTTTTCACTTTGGAGAGTTTCTTTTGGATTTTTTTTTCCATTCTGATTTCATTTTGTGAAAGTCATAAGACCTTGTGTACTTCAATTTATTTCATCATAATGTTCAGCAAGAAAAAAGACTACTTCAAATATAGTTTTAACTACTGTAAAAACATTAAATATAATACCTTAACAGTTCAAATCTCCAGGCAGAGATTAAATGAATTCACAAACTAATCAAATAAATGCATTTAATTTGATGTGAAATAATGTCACACCTTCCAGCATGTACATTTCCCCCCAACCATAATACCCAAAAGCATTAATAACATATTTTAAAGTCTCTTCACACTCTGTTAAATATTAGTTATGGTATTGGTGTGCCACTAAAAATCCGCAGGCCTAGAAATTATTGCCATTCCAGTGATTTTACAAGTATAATTTAGCTCCCACTTGCAGCACATCAGTAATAACCATACCAGATCCTGCTTCTGGATTGCACTGCCTCCAGTCCACACATCATACCATCAGCATGCTCATGCAAAGATGCAGCCAATTCACAAATCGTCCAGTGGCTGGCCAACAGTCTCCTCAGCTTGAAATCTTACCTTAAACATTTAGCCTGTAAGATGGTGCACTAAAGGTAACAGTACAGAAAATTTCTGTAACTTTTCAATGTGCTACACTCTTCTGTGTTCATACATAATTATGAGCATGCATATCATTCAAGCTAAGTCAGATGAAATAACTCCTGGCTAACATCTCTTTGACTTCAAGGACCAGCTGGCAAATGTAACATTCAGACTTAAAAAGGGGAGCTTTTCCAGGGACTAGTATCCTGCCTTGATTGCATTTAACACAGGGCAAGGTTCTGAGTTGAACTCTGGTCTGCACCCAGCAGTGAGAATGCCTTGGATTCCTACTCCTAGGAAGAAAGGGACATATCCTGCTCTTCTTCACTATCCAGTGAACCCACTCTTCGCCGTTTGTTTGGCTGCACTGTGAAACTCCACAGACGCAGTCTCCCAGCCTCAAATGGCCAAAGCTCAGCCCACAGGCATGTGTAGCATGAGAGTTCTGACAATCCGATCTTCCTAGCTCAGCTATTCTGTTCCATATTTGTTGATAACATTTCCCAGCTGTCATGTTAAAATGAATGATCTTAATATCAGGAACACTGCACGTAAGGAATATTACTGACCTCCACCTGTCTCTCAGGCAGCATTCCCATTGCAGACGTGCTGCACCAGACTGAGCTTCTGATAGATTACCCTTCGAATCTTGTCATGGCCTAAACAAAAACAGTAGCAGAGATGTTTGTTTCTCACAGCCAGTGGCCTTTGCTTCTGGGAAAAAAGCCAGAAACAACTTGTGCAGAAAAGTCCCCATGCTGTCAAAGGTGATGGCAGCAAGACCTACATATTAATATGACATCGCCTTTTAGGGCTGTCAACAACCTTCATTGCTGGTACTCTGATGAATGACAGTTTAATTCGATACTAAAAATCCATATTTCAAGTAGGGATAGTGCAGCCACAGAACTAGATCTTTTGGCTTCAGATTTGTTCCCTTCATGCTAGAGTAATAGGTTAACAATAGAGTGCTGGACTTCTGTGGAGAAACTTGCTGCAAATCTTATTTTTGTGAAGTAAGAACAAAATTCTGGAAATACATCCAGATCAGGTAGCAACTGTATTTCCATATTTTGACCTTTCATCAGAAAAGGTCATTGAGTCATTGACCTGAAACACGTGTAATTTCTCTCTCAACAGCTGATGCTGAAAATGTGAAGCATTTTCAGCTATTATTTCAGATAGCCAGCATCCACATTTATTTTGCATCCCTGTGTGAACATAGAGCATAGAACATTACAGCACAGTGTATGCCCTTTGGCCCATGATACTGTGCCAACCTTTTAACTTAACCTAAGATCAATCTAACCCTTTCCTCCTACATATTCCTCTAATTTTCTATCATCCAAGTGCCTATCTAAAGGTTTTTTTTAAATATCCCTAATGTATCTGTCTCTACCACCACTCCTGGCAGGACGTTCTGCACACCCACCACTCTCTGACACCCCCTTATACTTTCCTCTAATCGCCTTAAAATTATGCCCTCTTGTATTAGCCATTTACATCCTCTGGCACTCCACTTGATCTATGCCTCTTATCAACTTATACACCTCTGTCAAGTCACCTCTCATCCTCCTTCACTACAAGTGAAAAGGCCCTAGCTCACTCACCCTATCCTCATATGAGGTGCTCTAATCCAGGCAGCATACTGATAAATCTCCTCTGCACTCTGTCTAAAGCAGCTGTTCCCAACCTCTTTTTATGCCATAGACTAATATCATTAAGCAAGGGGTCTGTAGGCCCCAGTTTGGGAACCCATGCTCTCAAGCTTCCATGTCCTTCCTATAATGAGGCAACCAGAATGGAACACAATATTCCAACTGTGGTCTATCCAGGGTTTTAAAGAGCTGTCACATTACCTGCAATCTGTTGCTCAAATGCTGAAGTACAGGGGACCTTGGTTCTGGAAAGCCACCGCACAGGATCAAACTGTTTCCCATTAGCTCCACTACCAGAGGAAGCTTATTGGATGTGTGAGAAACATTGCAAGAAAGATTGAGAACTGTAATGGGTTTGTTTGACCCCAATCTCCAATGAAGATAGTTGTATTGTCAGATAAATGTATACAATTTACATCCTGAAATTATTTTTCTTCACAAACATTCACAAAAACAGAGGAGTGCCCCAAAGAATGAATAACAGTTAAATCCTAGAACCCCAAAGCTTGCCCCTCAGCTCTCCCCAAGAGCTGGGATATGGCCCTTTGTCTTCTTGTAGATAAGGAGAGACATGAATAGGTTGCTGTGGGATGGACTTCATGGGGTTCCTTTCAATGACAGAATTATGACTGAAGTGTTCTTCAAAGTATTCCTGTTGATATCTGTACTGTCTGCAGCAGGCATGTCAATGCCCTGAGTCAATAATGCCAATGTTGTCTCTGTAAAATTCTTCATTTCCATAAGCAGCATAAGCAAACTAATGTCAACATCCTCCTCCAAACTAATATCATCAGCTTTGATGTGCCAGCCACTCTCTCTCAACTACAGTGAACAGGATGCATCGCATGCATGCCAAACACCAGCATTCTGAATCAAGCATTCTATTCTAAGATGGACAGAGTAAAAGATTGAAGATGTGCTTAACATAGTCTTGATGAAGTGGAACGGGATAGACTTCTGTAGACTCCTGGGAAACTATGGCCCGTGACTGGTCAAAGTGGGAAGGAGCATTTTAGATGTTACCGAGAACCTCAAATGCATGAATATTATAAAGCAAGCATCATCAGGGGCGAACCTTCTCACAAACTCACCCACCCTTCCTATTACTTGCTTCCCCATTTGTGAAAGAGCCTATAGTTCCTGTACAGGTTACATTTGTCACCTCAGGTCCAATGAAACTGAAGTCATTTTTGCTCCCCACAGGCAGCCTAAAAAGATAAAGAACATCCCCAAATAATGCAATTCTATAGGCTAAGTGCACCATAAGAGCTGTATTAAAAGATCCTTTTATCTTGAAGGATTTTTTTAAGGGCAGATAAATGATATTCAATATTCACCCCAAAGATTTGTTCCACCAAAAGCTCGGATTTTATGAGCACTATAGAAGTAACTTCCTGACCATTTCCAATAAAATTCACAGAACCTGATTTTCTTTCTTGTAATAAAGGAAATCATATATCTTCCATATACAATATACTTTGACTGGAGCAGTGACAGGAAATGGAACAACACATGAAGATTGTACTGAGTGGAATCTCTCATGAGGTCACCTATGACAATGAAGAAAGTACCAAAGGGCTATTCAGCTGCTGCATAAACTGCACTGCAATATAAACAAGCCAGTTGTTTGAACAGCTGTGGTCTGCAAAGCCATTATTCAAGAACTACTTCCCCCAGCAATTCCCCAATAAGGCAGGTCTTGGGAAAATAAAAACTAACTCTTTCCAGATCCTCTTCTTTTGCCCATTAACACCTTATACTGCACCCTCCCCCATCTCCTGTTGGAGAAAAGGATCTTTTGTTCCCAATTACTGCTATTAATTTCTAATTGTCTCAGGATTGCCAGGGGTCTGACTACTTGGAACAATGACATATTACAAATCCACTTGAATGAATACAACTGGAGTCATTTGTCTTTCTTTATGGGAAAATTCACAAAACTAAGTTACATGTTGTACAAATTTAAGCAACTATCACTGGAAATACATCAGACGTGACAAATCGTTATCTAGAAGTTATGAAGATTTGTAGTTTCTCTACATTGACATAACTATGGCACATTATGCAAAGGCTAAATATGAAAAATATCAATTCCTTCACAATGTCACAATGGAATCCTTGCCAGCACCAAAGAGTTTCTGTGTGATGCATTCTCTGAAAAATCTGGTACTTTTCCAAGAATCTGTTTGAAGATCTTGCAAGAGGTAATGGCGATAATACTTTAAAAGAAGATTCAACACAAAGAACTTTTATTTTTTTTATTCAGCATAGAACCAACACCATTTTAGATTTATAAAACAAAATCGAACAGTAAATCAAAGTAAAAGCCAAGGAGAGACGGGTGGCAGAGCTCTGGTCTCACAGCACACAGATCCCAGGTTCAGCCCTGCGCTCTGGTGCCCATTCTCTCTGTCACCCATCGATTTGTGCAAGTCATCCAGTTTCCTCCCAAAGGTATGCAGGCTGGTAACTTCGAAGTTGTCCCAAGTATGTCAATGAGTGCTAGAATTAGGGAATGGAGTGCAGGGTGAGAACTAATGGGAATGTGAAGGAGAATAGTTGGACAGAAAATTAATGGGTGAAGGGGATTGCTCTATAAATTGGCATAGACTGCATTACCAAAACTGTTTTCCTAGTATGCTGTAAGGTAATATGAAATGATCAGTATCTGAACTTCCCTGAATATGATATACATTTCTGATCAGAGTAACCTTATCATATATAAGTTTCACAGTGCTTAGAAATAGTATCACTTTATAAATTTGTCCTCCACCCAGGCAGATATTTTGCTTCAATTTCTTGGCTGTACAGGCAATAGCTGTAAAAATAACAACGTACACATCCAACATGGTCTTATTATATACACAAATTTCTTAGAGTGTGACTTGGAAAGGCAGAAAAGGAAACAACATAGACGAAAAGAGAGACTTGAAGGCATCAGACGAGGGAAGTTGTTCTTTAATACCAAGTGATATGTAAGCAGACAGAAGGAAAAAGTTATAGACAGTTGTAAAACAACTTTGAGCAGCTACGATTGGATCCTAGTGTAGAGAGAGAAAATGAGATACATTTTTGAGTATATTCTAGACTTAGTGTGTATGGCAAAATATTAGCTTCAGCAACTAACTTCAGTCACCAATCTTTAGACCTGAACATGGTAGATTAAATTTAAAACTGCATCTCTAAGGGGTTAATATTGAATATCATTAATCTGATCTTAAAAAAAATCCTTCAAGGTAAAAAGGATCTTTTAATACAGCTTTTATGTTGCACTAAGCTTATAGGTTCCTAGAGTTCTTCATTGAAAAATAGACAATGTAAATTAACATTCATTTTGGTTGTATGTATTGTGGGTGCAAAGAAGGAGGTGTGAAGGTTACATGTAATTCAAAGGAAACATTGTAGATATATTGTAAATACAGAATTGTCCTTTGATCTTTAGCATATAAAATGTCACGTAATGCTGGGTTGAGCAGGCCTCTTCCTCTGAAACCGTATCGATATGATGCCTGCTGTGTTTCATATCTACTTCATATCTATCAGCTGTGTCTGTCCAGTGACCTTGTTCACATTACGACATTTGGGGGTTTTGTCCAGGATTCCTTGGCAACCCATTGTGTGGCCAGTGATCTCAGCAGTCTGAGTGGGTGAATGTTTTCAAAATTAGCACACACACTTGGAACTTTTCAGGTCGGTAGCTGTGGGATTGTGAGGTATCACAAGCACAACAGAGGGAAGAGCTGGTAGATATAACACAGTTAGAGGCAAAGGAATACAGCAGGTGTTATGTGTTCTGACGCACATAACAGGCAGGTTGCAGAGTACAAACTCTAGTTTTAAGTGGGTACTGTTTAATTTTATCCATCATTAATATTTTGTGCAGTGTGGGAATTAGTGTGGAGATATTTGAGGGAGAGGTTATCCCCAGATATATCTGTCAGGATGGCACTGATTGAGGTCAAGCAATGTCTGGTTGAAAACCCTGACAACCCGAGTGAGCCCTTGACTTTGATTACAACCATCAAAAGCCCCAGGGAGAAGCAGAGCATTTTATCAGAATTTCCCTTATTTGTGGGAGTTCAGAATTCTGGCGCAGAAATTCACCAGATGCAGCCTGACGATAGGTGCTGGTAAAAGTGAAGTGCCTGAGGAATATGTGAGACAGTATGGCCCAAGGGTACAGGATGGTACATGCCACCAACAGGGACCATCAGCAATGATGAGAGACAACACTTCTTTAAGCAGGAAGGGAGGAGGTGAGAATAACTGGGGAAATGATAATGTCAGTGATTCAGAAAGCTAATGAACCAGCCATGGATTATGCAGAAATGTACATCTCGAGTACATGAGCAGAATTCAGGAATGGATAATCCAGGGAGGGATAACCCAATCTTCCTGAAAATGCGAAAGAAAGGCCTCTCAGCCCACCAGGAAGCTTTAGGTTTAATAGCGATGGGATCGATAAATGCGTCAGTTTCATGGGCCAGGGAGATAGACCAGAGGAGGAGGAAGGCAAGTCATGAAGTGGCTGTGGTGAATATAGCTGCCATGACATCACTTTGTGTGCTGGCAGCTGGGGCTTAACTGCTAGAACAGACGTGGGAGGGTAAAGGAGAGGATTTGTTACAGCTGTGGCTTCTCAGGCCATGCTTGGAGGTAGTGTCCTAAAAACAGAGGAAAACGGAGAAAATCACTCACCAAAGCAAGCAGAATCCACAGCAACACCCTCCCTTTCTGATTTGGCTGCTGACCAGATTATTGAGCTGGTGAAGCCAGAGAAATGGCTGGTGGCCACCTATTTTGCCAGTGGTGGGCATCCATGTATGTACACAAGAGCTTTATTAGTGGACCAGCAAGGTGAAATCGCCCCGATGATTTTGTTCACATTACGACATTACCAATGGGCCATTAAATTAATAAATAGGTAAAGCTGGAAGGCTTTGTAAATAGGATAGGTCAAAAAACCAAAGGGATATTATGTCAATGAATAAACCTTGGGCATCAACAAGAACATAGGAAAAAGAAAACTGATACAGCCTTGGAACAATTCAAACATGAAAACGAGAATTATAGTGGAAGTTTAGGCAGACAGTAAGTGAAAGATAATCAGAAGTGATACAGTGTATAAAATCAAGATGAATAAGAAGCAGGAATTTGATGAAAGCAAAATGGTGCTAGTTTGGATGTAGGCAGCTGTTTTAAATGATTGTATATTTATCAAGGATAAAAGATAAGGAATATTCAGGTGTGACAGTATGTGTTATGGCCTCAGCAGCTGAACAATTGAGATAGAATAGTGTTTGGATAATGCTTAATTCTACACAATTAATATTTGTGTCACAAGAGTAGAATGTAGTGATTCAACAAGCAAGACCCAAACACCTACTCTTAACATTCAATGGCATTAACATCCCTGGATCTCCCACATTTGAATCCCAAGGACCATCACTGACCTGAAACTTGGCTGGACCAGCAACATAAATGCCATGGATACAAGAGCAATAATAGGCTGGATATGCAATGACACGTAACTCATCACTCAAAATCTCAAAGCCCTTCACCATCAACAAGACAGAGGTTAAGAGTGCAGTGGAATACTTCCCATTTGCCTAAATAAGTTCATCACCAACAACTCTTAGAAAAAGCTGAACACAATCAGTCACTAATCTGGTAGAGGAAACAGCCATTCATTCTATCAGCAGCTCACAGTGACTGCAGTGTGCAGTATCTATGACATATGCTCCATTGACATCCTAGGTTGCTCTGACAGCACCTCCATTCCCATCAGCTGGAGACACGTGGATCACACCATCCCCTGTAAGTTCCTCGCTAAGTCAAACACGCTGTTGATTTGAAGAGGGACCTGCCGTCATGACCCCACCCAAAAGAACTGCGGAAACACCTTTGCCAGAGGGGCTGCATTGTTTCAACAAAGTGGCTCACCAGTACCTTTTCAGGGCAATTAAAGTTAAACAATAGAGTTGGTCTTCCCGCCAGCATCGGACCCTTACATCCGAACAAAACAAATGAAAATACAAGCACAAATACAAGTGTTTTGTGGTGTTGGACACACAATCCTGATTGCTATCACAGCTTAAAACTATAATAAAATCATAATTGTAAACCTCCATCCTGTCTGCCAGCTAGTACGTCATTAAGTAGTTTAAGTTAAATTAATATTGAGAAATCTGGCAAACTATCAGTAAGGTCTTCCTTTGTCATTGATCTTCTGTGATCACTGGTGAAGTTACATAAAAGTATAGGACTTCATTAACATTCAGGTACATGACTATACGACTTCATGGAAATCAATAATGTCAAAAGACTATGAATTACTGCTACAATCCCTTTAGTTTCAAATGACTGCAAAAGGTAGCGCATCACAATCCTGTACAAGTTACATTTTTGAGGTAAGAAATTTGCACAATATAACCAGCAGGTATTCCATTCTAATTGGAAGTTAATTTCTTTATCTAATCTCTGGGAGAAAGTCCTTGTGTTTGTCTTCAGAGCTTTATTCACAAGCATCAGATAACAGAAATACAGATAAGGTGCTGCTCACATTTTTCACTCTGTGCTATTGAGAAACGTTCCAGCCTTTAGCATGAATTCAGATAATAAATCGAATAACTTCTCTCTTGTGAAGCACGTTGAACTTGAAAGCGAGTTTTGGCAGTGTGGGCTGCCACTGACAATGACTGTCAGCCAAGTTTTCCTTGACCCCAGGAGAAGCCATCAAAACCAACGTCCTGCAAAGAAACCAGCAAGATCAGTGTTTCATTAGCACAGTGAATAATGTGAGGCAGTGAATTTCCATTTATCATCACTTATTAATCTCATAAACAGTTTTTAATGTTACTTTCAAAAGCAAATGTTTAGTAAACTGCTAGTGACATTTAGGTCAATTCCTGGAACTCTTGTCAAATTAATGTGTGATGTATTTATGTTTTCTAAAACAGATGTTGTCCCCAATTTTTGTTATACACTCAATTTATTATCAGAGCATATGATAGGGTTCAAGGGTGAAAGATAGTGCACAATGTAATACTACAGACTGGAACTTCCCTAGTTCTATATTTACTTGAAATTGTGTTAGTTGATCTCCACCTAGCTGTACTGTGTGATCTTTTTGGGCTAAGTAAACCAGAGCTAAGGAGCAGTATTATCAGCAACTGCCATTGTACCTGTTAATTGTACAACAACCCTTGTTGAAAATGCTATGTTGGGCACTGCCAAAGACCAGCAGTAGCATTGCTTATGGTGTCCTCAAGCATTCAGTCACCAGCTGGCACGGAGTGTCAAAGTTAACACATGAGGAAATATCCCTGGCATGTGATACCAGAAGCTGCTGACATTTTTTTAAATTGTGCCCTTCCAAATCTCAGTTGTGGTAAAATTGGTTAAATAGTGAATTGGCAGCCTGTTCCACAGCATAATTGATGCTTTTGTTCCACGGGCTGTAATGGAAATAAAGGTAAATTGATAAACCTGACTAAAAATTGACTCAATGAACGTGATTGAACTAACAGCTAAGGATTACAACCATCTTAGCTTCATTACCACCAAAATGTCAGGCTTTATATTATAATAATGCAATTATTCTTCTGTAAGTGTTAAACAAATATAAATCTTCACATATTCCTAATACTATGATCAGCTATTCTATTGGTCTCTCTGAGAGCAATTAACCAATTAAAGTTAATTTCCACTGAATTATTGCCACTTTTCACAGTTGAACTATGTTGTAGATTCTTTAAATGCACTTCACTTACAGTGGAAGCATTAATAACCACAAATAACAGAAACATTCATCTTATCAGGACACAGTAGGTTTGCACACAAAGTCTGAGCAAAGGTCATTTAGTTCTACTGTTTAATCCAATTAAAATATCTTCCATTAATTGCTCATGTACATTTTATTGCCTGCAGTGTTTCAGTAACACAATAAACCACAGCTCATGAAAAAGCTTTGCAAATGTATATGAAGCACATCGTTTTGTGAAGTACAGCAGGTAGAGTTATTTCTGCAGGACCCTCTGTGGGCATCAGTATACACGCCAGTTTAAAGTGGATGAGAGAAAACGTCTTACATGAGCAATTGTTTCTGTGGTCTGTACTTTCCAGCTCAAAGCTGGCAGCCCGCCATAGTCTCAAGTCCCCTCATTAGAGAAGCAATTGTAAGTCATCAAGAAGCATAGGACAGCTGGCTAAAGATTAGTAATTTAATGGAAAAAAAATCCTGCCATAACAAAGATTTCAAATGAAGAAAAAGAGGTGGAATTAACAACAAACTATTCAGAATTAAGCAATGTTTTGTCAAACAGTTTAACATAAAATTTAAGTAGTTGGCTGTATGGTGGAATTCTATTACAGAAGTGGTGTATAAGAATGAGTTTTACGTGAGTAACTTAATTAAGAAGTATTAAAGATTTATTATGGATCTATATAAATAGGGTATGGATCACGCCAGTTCTGATAATAGATTCACACATACTCTGCAACCATTAAAAAAAATATGTAAACTCTGCCCAAGATGGTGATGGGGTGATACCTGGTAGCATTTTATATAATTGCTTCACTCAAAATCATTTTCAAATATGTTTAAATTTGAAGATATGAAGATTTTCTCTCTTAAAATGATGGAATATTATTAATGCAAATATATGAAATTGTTCACTTAAATGAACAGGTTAAAAAGGAATACTACTAAAACACTTTTGAAAGCATTTGTCTAAATGTAACAGGAGCTGCCAACTCTGAATATTTTAAAGGATTTTTATATACTTCCAACATCTCATCCACGTCATAACACACATACTTTCAGAGAAGTTGTATAGATGAACCTTTGTATTTTTTAAAATCTGGCTGTAAATCGTAAATATTACCATTGATGGACAATTTTGATGGAAGATACTGAAATAATTCAGAGCTAAGTTCCAAAACTGAGGTCTGAAAGAAACTCCCTTCAGGTCAAACTCCAATGTCAACTATCTTTGTTTCTTCTCTTCTTGCTAACTGGGTTAATTTTTAAAAAATGTCTTTCAATATTTCAAGTCAAAATCAAAAACTGACCAAATTTTTGATTAATTAGCAGTTGTGAGAGTTTAGTCAACAGCAAATGATCTATATACCAATCTGGAAAACAAAAGGCTATTGTAATCCATTAGAAAGCATCCAGTAATGACAACAAAATGACATCATTTGTACTTTGCCCTTAAAGCAATTATTTCTTAACAATTTAGAATAAATATTTATAATTTACAAGTCAAATGATAAGTTGTTATTATCTTTCACTGCAATTAAACTGTTTTTTAAATCATGTAAAAACAGATTATATTTTAACAACTTTGTGTATTTGTGCTGGGCATTTAAAAGAAATGAATACAGTACAAATGCCCAATCTCCCTATTATCATTCAATTTATAAATAGTGTTTATTTAAGAATTTCTCAGTTAAAGTAAATACTAAAAGTTGCAATAATTCATACAATAATGAAAATAACAAGCTGGGTATCTGTGAATCTTCAAACAAGTACATTTCCAATCACAGCTGATAAGCAGCAGGATACAACTGTGAATAATCTCTTCTTTAAACATATCTGGATTTCTGTCAGTTCCAATGATTTCATGTGTAGAATTACTGACAAATTACTCCGTTGAACTGAAGTTCATTTAATACAACTTTTAATGACTTCAAGTTAAGATGTACGGAGATTGTTGTTTAATATTTTGCTGTGTGATATTAGACCACCTTTTAATTTAGTCCCATCTCATCTGCAAAATACTTATATTTAGATGTTCACCCTTTAGCGTGTTATTGGTACTATCAATAAAGAGTGTATTGAAAACATTAACTCAAGCGTTCAGCTGGCACACATTGTTAATTGAAAGAAAAATCCTGATGCAACATAACTAGTTACTTTTGCTCTTTGTCATACTTTAAACCAACATTTGTCTAATTATCGGGAGCATTTGGTTCTAGGACTTTAGGCAGAGAAAATTCCTCATCTGGCTTCATAACACCAGATCTTTGTCCCCTTTGCACTCATTACCTGGGGCATCTTTAAATCATGGATTAGTAGCTCTCAAGTGAAACAGATGGAGCTTTTATTTTATGTAATTGGCACAGGAATGGCTTCCTCCTGCTTCTGTCAGTTTTTGGCATCCTGCATTGTGTTCACCTGACCTGTTGATAGTCCACATAAAGTAAAAATTATAGAAAAGACCAGAATACTTCTCATCAGAAATCTATTCCATTATTTTATATGCCAACAAGAAGGAGTATTTTCTCATTGATCAGATCATCCACAATTTAGATGGCTAAAATGTTTTAACTGCTAGAAGCAGTACACTACTTAACTTCCCTAAATGGCTGGACTTGCTCAGTTATTGGCCAAAGCAGAGTTAGAAGGAACCATGGAACCACAGACTAATACAGCAGCAATCACCAAACTATATAGTTATTCCAACTTCCCAATAAGTTTTACAAAAAGATTATCTGGGAAACATCAAGTCAGATCACTAGATGCATACTTGAAAAGGTAGGCTTTAAGAAATAGGTTAAAAGAGGAAAGAAGGAGTGGATTCAGAAAGAATTTCTTCTCTTCTAGTGATTTGTTACATAAGTGGGCTATGTTTTGACTTAATGGTTTTTGGAATTTAAAAATCACCATGTTTCAGTATTGGTTTCCAAATTCAGATTTGCTAAGATGTTCATTGGTGAGAGGGAGTGAAAATATGTAACAAATAGAAAAGTTTATGTTAGAACACCAATTAGTGGTAAATATGCAGAAAGAAGCAGGATTTTTTTCCAGCAGTTGAGGACATATGAAAGAGGATATTGCAATAAGGCTAAGCTAATTTAAAATGTAAAGACATTTCTCCACAAATAGAGTTGAGGTTGTGGAATTGACAACTGAAATGCAGAGTATAACATTATTCAAAATTAAAATAGATCTGTGGATAAACAGAACAGGAAGGATATGCGGCTCTAGCGAAGAGGGAATTCAGATTAGGGAAAGCAAAGTCATAGAGATTAATTAATGCAACGGGGTTAACACTATTTTCTCATGAGGGAGATGTAAGTGGTAGGGACCAACTGGACCAAATGTTCTGATCCATGTTGTAATATCTTTGAAAGACTGCAGTATCAGTTATTGGTTGCAATAATAAGTTCACAAATTATATAAAATCCCTATCTAATTTAACAGCTGTTATTTTAAGTAGCGCCAAAATAATGGATGTGTACACAAGAGTGACATCATCTGAAGAACAATGAGAAAATAATTGTTCAGTGAAAGGTTTAAAGAAGCAAAACTCCTCTGTATTGCTCAGAAAATAACTTCAGATAGATTTTTGTCTTCTGACTCTGGTGGAGCTGATCATCATAGATTTCCATCCTATGAGCTGGTTTTCAGAAGGAATCATGCACAATTCAGGTAAGTTGAAGTTAATTTAGTTTTACAGCAGTTATAAAGCTTAATTTAAAAGGAAGAATTTAAAATCTGAATTTTGTAAGAAGCCCTGATATAACAGCCATGTCAGTTTCAACAACAAGCAGTTTCAAAAATGATTGGCAAAGATGTCACAATTTATTATAATAATGCAAAATGTAGAAAATCATATAAATCTGTATGCGGTTTCTTTTTCCGTAATTCATCTGAGTCCTATGCTTTTAAAAACTCTAAAGACCACAGCAAGCACTAAAGTGACTCTGTAATATGAGTAGTCTGGCAGATCAATGTGCATGCAATACTAATTACCAATATATGCAATGCAGCAGTATGAACTACTTGGAACAGAGCCCATATCTTGGCAGAGGGTCTCAATAGCTGCAGGTCACAGTCAGACTGCTTGTCTACCAACATTAATTAGAGTGATTTGTGAAGATATAAGTCAGCTTTATCAAAAGGCTTTTGGGTAAAGCTTCCGGGAAACCTCAGACAAGGGTTGTTTTTTATGTTTTATGTCTTACAGATCATGTTCTGGCCACCACAAAGAACTCAGGATAGATCACAATGGAAATTTCAACTGGTATTGGATTTTCTAATATCATTTTCTGAGTTTACACATGTGCAACTCATAATATTTCAAACAATTCTGGTTCCTTTTATTGACATATCTACTTACATATTTCTTATGTCTTTGAGGATTTTAGTATCGTCTTTGGCTCCTCTTCAGCAAGGATTAGGATTAAAAAGGAAACCATCGTTTTCAGAATACTTCTACAGGAGACCAAATTCTATAATGTTCTGTATTTTTTCCTGCTTGCTATATACCATGAATTTCACTTAAAACCATCGTATGTTGGAAAATATGTTGCCACAAATCCAAAGGGGAAAAAAACACATTTATAAATCAGCCACAATTTAGTTCTAAAGACTGCACAGCCATCATTTGTCATTTTTGGAGTGAATATGTAAAATGTATGATCAAACAGTAACTAAATCATAGAAAATAATTGCTTCTATTACTGAGATTAAAAGCAAAGAAATACATTCAGACTGCAATAGTTACCAAAGAGCACATAGTCATAACCAAAGGCAAATTTTCTCCATGAGTTTTCATTTATATTTTCTCTTCCAGCTATCTTGAGGCACTTTTGACTCCTTCTCCATTCATTTCGGATTCTATTCCTTTGTCATATTTCTTTTCTGCTAATTTGAAAGCAGTTATTTTAATAACGTTCCTCTTTTCTACACTTGCTAGCTTTACTTTATTTTGCTTTCTTTTTGTATCGTCAATATTACACCAACCTTTGCCTTAATAAGCACAGCATGGAGGATTTTTATTGAGGACAGTTAATAACCACTGAGAACCACCTACAGCTTTTGTAAATACAGTAAAATAGTTTGGCTGAATTAGAGGAGATGAGTTGGAACTAACAGTCATAAGGTGAACACCCAGTGCTGCTTAACTCCACAATGTTTCTCATCAGAGTAAATTTGTCAGTTTTTAATAAACAAACTATCATGGCATCATGGTAGTGTCGCAGTAAGCACAACGCTATTACAGCTTGGGGCATTCCAGGGTTCGGAGTTCAATTCCAGTGCTGTCTGTGAGGAATCTCTGGAAGTCCTCCCTGTGGAAGCCTTGGGTCTTCCCTGGGTGCTCTGCGTTCCTTCCACAGTCCAAAGATGTACCAGGTAGATTAATCGATTGCTGTAAATCGGTCTATGGTTCGGTTAGGGTAAAATTGGGGCTGTAGGGTTGTTGGAGCAGTAAGGCTCGATCCTGTGCTGTATCACTAAATAACTAAATAAATGTTGTGCAATGGTGAAGTATTTCATTTCAGTGGAATGAATTGGAAAATCAAAAAATATAGAGAATATTTCACTCTCAAACTATTGTGTTTTTAATAAGTCATACCGGCAAAGAGCATTACCAGGGTAAATGCAAGATAACTCAATAATTTGACCAGAATTTTCCCCAAATTTGATCATATCACATTGACTTTTCATATTGATCATAATTTAAGTGATGGAAACAGTCACCATGTCAAGCAACAACTGCGAAAAGGGATAAAGAGATAATGAGTCCACCTTCTATCATCTCACAGAGTTGTCTTCCATAACATGGTTGTACTGTCCTTGCTCATTTGTATTAAGTAACCATCACCATCATCAGCTTAGCTGCATAGCAAAATACATATTGGTTTGTCTATGTAACAGTAGAACCTTATCACTGAAAATACATTTTTACAATGATTAGTGCATACCTGATAACTGTAGTGGTTACTTTAAGCATCGTTTGGGCACTATCACCAAAAGGATGGTTATTTCTCATAATATTATTGTAACATTCTTGCTGTTTTAGTTTAACTTTAAGTGGAAAATTGAGTCAAGGCGCTACATAGCTCTAGACCAGTTCGAAAGGTAAGAGATTTGGAAGTCCCACACTGTTTATGAATTTATCAATTAGCTAAAATAAGTCAACAAGAGGCATTCATTAAAATTAAAATCAGATCAGCACACATACTGTACAAGGACCCCCAATTCAGAATGGCAGAAGTAGCCAAAATGGAACATATTTAAAGATTACAGAAATACATTAAAATATTAGGGCTACACAGGGGTCACAGGAGGTTACAGATACTGCAAACTGAAGCAACGCGTTATCTGCTGGAGGAATTCGGCAGACCAGATAGCAATGGTGGAAGGAAAGAAATTGGCAATGTCTCAATTTAAAACTCTGCACTGGGGCTAAGAGCAGAGCGGTGAGATAGCCAGCAGAGACAGGAGAAGGGGAGTGGCAAGAAAGGATTATGACACAATTGGTGGACTGAGGAGGGGTGTAGGATGATAGGTAGTGCCAGGTAGGGTAGAGTTAGGAGACTGTGGTAGGTGAGTGATAGATAGAGGCAGATAGAGCATGGAAAAGACAAAACAACAGATGGAGGAAGGTGGGGATAGAGGAGTGCGAAGATGGGAGATGGCTATAGGAAGGAGATAGCAACTACACAAAGAACTACCAGATCTGGATTTGGTTAAGTAAAGGAGGTACAAATGGGAATCATTAGAGGAGAAGGGAGAAGTGAATGACAGTTGCAAGCAAAAGGAGGATGAGGTGGGAGAGGGAGGGAAATTCTGTCTATGAAATGGGTGGATGAAGCCAGGACGGGGGAGTTGAAATGGATGGATGGAAGAATGGGCTGGGGACAATAGGAAAAGGCACAAAGCTGGGAGGACTGGAAAATCAGAAGGACAAGGGGGAAAGGGAAAGGGGAGAAGAAAGGAGTAAAGAGGAAAGGAGATTTAACTAACATCAGAAGACGCAATATTCAAGACTTTGGATTGTGAACTACACAGGTGGTACTAGGTTTGTTTGGTATTTACTTGGAATGTTTGGACATGTACCTTCCAAGCTTACAACAATTTTGGGCAATACTGTTGCAGAATAAGATGTGATAAGAGAAAGAGAAGCACATTATATTTAGAGGTGGGCTCATTCAATTTTGCAACATTCACAAGTTTTCCAGCACCACACAGTGTAGTGGATCTTTCATTTGAAGTTGCTGAGAGTGTAAATTTAGACTGCAACCCACCATTATCTGAAATGTTTCAGAGATAAAGTTTTGTAATTGTAACCAGATGGCAGAGAGTGAGAATTGAGGATTACATTGTCAGTCTGAGAGATTTACCAAGACAATGTAATTTCGTAACGTTCACAGGGAGAGTGTTGAGAGACAGATTAGTGTGTGGGCTCAGTAATAAGTTAAAACAGACAAAATTTTCTTACAACTTTGAGAAATAGATGAAAGTTGGACCTCTAATGAAAATGGTACTGGAAAACATACAAGTTATTGGTTGGCTTAAAGTGCAAATATGTGTTTATTAATCAAATGGTATTAATACTGGAGTCAGTTGTGCCTTTTCTATCAAGATTGTGGTATTAAGGGCAATTTCAGTTGCATGTGGAATTAAGAAATTTTCAGTGTGAACTGCCTTACCACAAGAACCCAAGAGGGAGGAGATCCATGGCTCATGACCTCAAAGAGCAAAAGGCCCTGATAAGGTAGAGAAGGAAATCATGCAATTTCTGACTATCCTGTTAAAGCAGCCTATTGTTATGATGGTAATAATACTTAAAATCCAGCAAGAAGTAACCTGAACTTAGTTGATATTAAATATTGTAGATTAAGGCTTAATGTATATGGATAGGAAAGGTTTCGAAGGATGTGGGCCAAATGCCAGCAAATGGGCAAGCTCAGGTAGGCAACCAGGCCAGCAAGGTTGAGTTTAGCAGAAGAGCCTGTTTCCATGCTGTATAAGTCTACAATGTGGAAGTACATTCATAACATAATGTACACACAAAGAGGTTCTTTGAATACCTCTGACATTAATAGCGTCATAAAGGAGAGCCAGACAATAGTACATTCATAACTGTCATTCAAAACTATGGTAAAGATAACGTACTGGTTGTGGATAATGCAGCAAATTACTCAGTAACAGGACATGGTACTAACAGGCACAACTTTAGAAAAGTCAAAGTTCAGAGAAATGCTGTAAGGACAAGAAGGAAAGTGTTTCATCATGGCCCGAGGTAAAATGGAAGCTGAGATTGAAACCACACTCAGAAAATTATAGTGTTGGGCAGGACAGAACTTGGGACTAACAAGTCTGTTAAAACTCCACATTCCATGGAATGAAATCAAATGAAAAGAAACAGACGGATCTTTTCCTTCGGAATTATTCACTTTGCTTTTAGCACAAACAATGAAAAGGTGTACAGGTTGGTGACAAAGGCTTTTAACATACGGTCCCTTATCAATCAGGAAAGTGAGTAAAGAACTTGGGATGTTATGTTGCAGTTGCACAAGAAGTAGGTGAGGCTGCAGGTGGGATATCAGGTTCCGTTTTTTCATCCTGCTATAGGAAAGATATCATTAAGCTAGAAAGAGTGCAGAAATGGTTTACAAGGATGTACCTCCAGAATTTCATATGTATTGATCTGGATTTCCAGCATCTGCAGAATCTCTTGTGTTTAAACTCTACTGCTCCATTGCAAAGTCTCTTTGAAGTATACCTACACTGAAGTAGTTTAAATCTTCTCTCCGACAGGAATTCTGTGAAGACCTTCTCTCACTGCCCCTCCTCTATGAAATCTGCTTCCCTCCAACTCTTTAGCTATGTGCTCATCCAGACTCATCATTTGCCATGTAACCTTCCTGGGAACTTGCTTTCACCACCATCTTGTTTCATATGGCTTCCAACTTTGTATTCAGGCTTCCTAATTTAGACCCATCAAGGACTCCAGGTATGTGCATTTGACAGGCTGCTTCTATCATCACTTCTCCCTCTGAATTCCATGCTATGTGGAAATGTCTTAGACTCTGCTAAAGTTCTTGGTCTCTCTGTCCTCCACCTGCCATGGATCTCTCTAATATTTCATCCTCCGCTGGATCCATGCTTTCAACTACCAGTTCTTTGCCTTCCTCATGCCCAGGAAGGATTGAAACATCACCCATCTCCAGACCACAGATCTTGTCATCTCCAACTTTGGCTCCAATTGCCTTGGGCATCTTGAGACCACAGATCCCACTATTACCAACTCCAGTTCCAATGATCCCATATGTCACCTGACTGGAAATTACGCAGCCATTTGCTCAGAGTTCAGCCTGGATCTTGACCATCTTCACCTTCAGGCAGACACCTTCGTCACTGCTGCAGGGTCCCCAAGCTCCCTTCCCTTACCACCATTCTCTAATCACAGGTCTCATGGGCTCACCTGTCACCTCATGGGTCTTCAGAGCCCCCATCTTCCTCCCACCCTAACTTCCCTGAACACCCCAATGCTACCCCCTCCTCTGACACCACCAACATTCTGCCCTCCATCCCCTCTGATCTAAGCCCTGTCTTCTCCATTCCCTCTGAGACTTCCTCTCTGAAGCAGAATGTTCTGCCCTCAGCAAGGACCTTACCTTTGTGCCATTTCACCTGTACATCAGTGAGTCCTGCACCCATCACGATGCTGAGATCTTCTTCCATTACCTCCGCTTCCGAGCCCACTTCTTTGCCAAGAATTCCCCATCCTGAACTGATGCTCCTTCTCCCATCTCTATTCCTCCTCCTCTTCTTGGACACCCCATTCTAGTTTTCTGCCTGCTCTGAATCTTTTCTTTGTTAACTGCTGATGAGATGTCATCCACCTCGAATTCAGCAGTATTCTCTGCTTCTCTAAACTTATCCCCTCTGCATGCACTGTCTTCAGTGGGTGCTGTTGTGATCTCTACCTTCCTGAGGCTAGGCTGCAACTCTTAGACATCTCCTCTTACTTACTCCTTGAGAAGGACCCCACTCTGGAACATCACACCACTGTCTCCTACTCCATCACTGACTTCATCATCTCTGGAGATCTCCCATCCACTGCCACCAACCCTCACAGTTTACCCTGCATGGCTCATTCCTACTGCCTACCCCAGATCCACAAACCTCACTCTCCAGGTAAGGCCATGTCACTGCCTGCTCCTGCCCCACTAAACATGTGTCTACAGGTCTCGATTCCATTCTATCCCCCTTGTTTCTGTCCCTTCCCACCTAAATCCACAACACTTCTCATGCTCTCCATTTCCTAAAACCTTCCAATTTCCTGTCCCTGATCACCTCTATTTCACCATGGATGTCCAGCCCCTATACATGTCTATCTCCCATCTAGAAGGTCTTAAAACTCTCCACTTCTTTGTCGACAAAAGACTATACCAGTTCCCTTCCACCTAACCATCCCCCGGTTTGGTTTTCACACTCAACAATTTCTCCGACTACTCCCACTTTCTCCAAGCTCAATGGGTAGCTGTGGGCACCCACATGAGCCTTAGCTATGCCTGCCTTTTCCTTAGCTAAATGGAACAGTCCATGCTCCAAGCCTTCACTGTTAATGGTCCCCAAATCTTTCTGTACTAAATTGATGACTGTTTTGGTACTGCTTCATGCAGCCATGATGAGCTTATCAATTACATCAACCTTGCCTCCAACTTCCACCATGACCTTAAATTCACTTGGTCCATTTCTGACACCGTTCTCCCCGTTCTTAAACTCTTTGCCTTCATCTTTGGAGACAAACTGTCTACCAACATCTTTTATAAACCTACCAATTCCCAAAGTTATCTTGACTATATCCTTTCCCACCCTGTCCCCAGTAACAATACTATTCCTTTCCTTATTATGTTCATCTCCACCACATCTGTTTCCAGGATATGGCCTTCCTTTCCAAGACATCAGAGACGTCCTCCTTAAAGAATGAGGTTTCTCCTCCTCCTATTGATACTGCCCTCACACATGTATCCTTCATTTCCTGGACAATTGCACTCACACTATTCTCCTACTGCCCTAACAAGAATTGTGTTTCTCACCTACAACCCCATGAGCCCCCTCATCCAAAACATTATTCTCCTCAACTTCTGCCATCATCATCGGGATCCTACTACCAAACACATCTTTACCTCTTCCCACACTCCACTTTCCACAGAGATCACTCTCTCCATGATTCTCTTGTCCATCTGTCCCCTCCTCACTAATCTTCCTCCTGGCACATATCCCTGCAAGTGACAGAAATGCTACATCTGCCTATTTACCTCCTCCCTTACCTCCACTTAGGGCCCCAACCAGTTCTTCCAAGTAGGCAACATTTCACCTACAAATCTGTTGGGGCCATCTACTGTACTCGGTGCTCCTCTACATTGCTGAGACCTGACATAAATAAGGGGTCATTTGTAGAGCACCTCCTCTCCAACCACGAAATGCAAAATTATCCAGTGACCAACTATTTTAATTACTATCCTATTCCACCACATCAGTTCATGGCCTCCTCTTCTGCCACAATGAAGCCACCCTCAGGGTAGGGGACCAACACCTCATATTCTGCCTAGGCAGCCTCTAACTTGATGGCATGAACATTGATTTCTCCATCTTGTTTTTTTTTTTTCATTTTTCCTCCCCCTTCTATATTCTTCTATTCCTTGCTCTAGCCTCTTTCCTCTTCTCCTCACCTACCTGTCATGCCCCTTTCTCCCATGGTCCACTCTCCTCTCCTATGAAATTCCTTGAGCTCTTCACCTTCCCCACCCACCGGACTCACCGATCACGTTCTACCTTGTTCTCCTACCTGTCTCCCCACGTTTTTGTTTAGGCATCTTCCCCCTTCCTTTCCAGTTCTGATGAAGAACTTCAGCCTGAAATGTCAACTGTTTGTTTGTTTCCATAGATGCTGTCTAAGCTGCTGAGTTCTTCCAGCATTTTCTGTGTATTGCTCTGCATTTCCAGCATCTGCCGAATCTCTTGTGTTTACAAGGATGTTGCCAGGACTCAAAGGATTAAGTTGCAGTGAGAGGTTGAATCAGAAATAGATTACTGCATATGTCATGAAATATTTTGTTCTGCAGCAGCAGTACATTACTATACATAATAAAGAAACAGTGAATTACAATAAGAAATAAGCATATAGCATGTAAAAAAATTAAATTAATAAATAATGTAATAAAAGAAAAAATGAGGTAGTGTATGTGGGTTCATTGTCCATTCAGAAATCTAAAGGCGGTGGGGAAGAAGCTATTCCTGAAATATTCAGAGTCTGGCTTTAGGCTCTTCTGCCTTCTCCGTTTGAGGCATCACCTTTTGAAGATGTCCTCGATGCTGGGGAGGCTCATGTCCTTGAAGCAGCTGACTGAGTTTGCAACTTCCAGCAGCTTTTCCCAATCCAGTGCATTTACCCACTCCACACCAGGGGGTGTTGTAACCAGTAAGAATGTTCTCCATATAGTACATCTGTAGAAATTTGTGAGGGTCTTTGGTGATATATCAAATCTCCTCAAATTCCTTATGAAATGTAGCCACTGTTACGCCTTCTTTGTAATTGCATCAATATGTTGGTTCCAAGACAGAGCATCTGAGACGTTGACACCCAGGAGCTTGAAACTGCTCACCCTTTCTTCTGCTGAACGCTCGATGAGGACTGGTGTGTGTTCTCCCGACTTAACATTCCTGAAGTTCACAATCAAGTCTTTGGTCTTACTGACAAGATTGTAGTTGTGACACCACTCAACCACTATCTTTCTCACTCTTGTATGCCTCTCCATCAGCAACTGAGATTACGCCAGCAATAGTTCTGTTATCGGCAAATTTATAGATGCTGCTTAAGCTGTGCAGAGCCACAAAGTCGTGGGTGTGAAGGGAGTAGAGCAGAGAGCTAAGCACACATCCTTGAGGTGCGCCAGTGTTGATCAGCAGCTAAGAGGAGATGCTATTTTCAATGGTGATCAGTGCTGAGGGTATGATGGTGTTGAATGCTGAGCTTAAGCAGCAAACAGCAGCCATTGTCCAAGTGATTCAAGGCCGAGTGGAGAGCCAGTAAGATCGCATTCACTGTAGACCTATTGTGGCAATAGGCAAATTGCAGCACATCCTAGCTCAGGCAGTAGTTGTTTCTGGCCGTGACCAACCTCTCAAAGCATTTCATCAGAATAGATGTGAGTGTAACTGGGCAGTAGACACTGAGGCAGCTCAACATGCCCTTCTTGGGCACTGGAATGATTGTTACCTTTCTGAAGCAGGTAGGATCCTCCAACCGCAGTGGTGAGAGACTGAAGTTGCTCTTGAGCACTCCCACCAGCTGATTGGCACAGGTTTTCAGTACCCTACCAGATACTCCATCAGGGCCCGGTGCCTTGTGAGGATTCACCCTCTCGAAAGATATTCTGACATCAGCTTCCGAGACAGAGATCACAGGGTCACTAGGTGCTGCAGGGATTTAAAAGGCACTTGATAGATTCATGTGTTGGCAAAGTTGAGAGGGATATAAGCCAAATCCAGATAGACAGAACAAGCTCAGATGGGTATCTTGGTCAGCATTGACCATATGGAGGCTGATGGCCTGTTTCCATGTACCATGACTCCACGAGGGAGAAGATGCCCAAATGAGTCAATGGTGTGAATCACACTAGGGGGCAATTGGATGGATCAGAAATAAAATCATACGTCAGCACTGTACAGATACTATGAAGAGCATCACAGAGAGAGGGCAAGGAAGGATAAACCATTATAAAACTAGAAAGAGAAGTGTCTCGGTAGTTAAGATTAGCCAACATACACACTATGAAGAGTTGGTTGAGAGAAGTATGCTTGTCTAAGCCATAAAGTGCCAAAGAGAATTGGAAGCCTTTCAATATCCATGAAGAATCTGGACCATGAGTCTGAGGGGATAGGTGTACTTCCTTCCTGGTTGTGGATTCAGGTGGAAAGAAATACCCTCATCAGCAGAAACTCAGCAGAGGGAACACTCCAGTCAGTTTGAAGCAATAGAAAAATGCAGGGTATCCACCTGGAACTCTGATTTTGCAATATCAAACAGTTTGAGCGTACAACAAAGATGTGTGAACTTTCATCCTGGGATGCCTCAAGTTTAGAGAGAGAGAGAGGGCAACCTGCATGTGGCATGCCTCTGAAGCATGTTAGAACAAATGTCTCCAACTCCTAAGGGGCTATGAAGAAGGATGGGAGGGGGTCTGAACTTCAGGAGTGAAGCACCAGAAAGACCAATATAAGAATATGGGAGCCACATTTATATGACGCTCATGAGGCAGGTAGATTTTGATGA
Organism: Hypanus sabinus; assembly: GCF_030144855.1. Classification (NCBI taxonomy): domain Eukaryota; kingdom Metazoa; phylum Chordata; class Chondrichthyes; order Myliobatiformes; family Dasyatidae; genus Hypanus; species Hypanus sabinus. The sequence goes on from NC_082707.1 coordinate 50,903,799, forward strand.
ATGCCCTGGGTGTGCAAAGTTCTCTGCAGTGGTCCAGAGGAACAAAAGTGTCTTTGAAGGTGTCAATGAATAAGTAACTGATGCATATCAGGGTCACCATGTGCTGAAAACTTCCGAATAAGTTGGAGATTCAGGGCAATAAGGTGCCCCAGGAAAATCCTAGGAAAAGAAGAAAACTGATTGTGCCTATCCTCATTTTACTTACAACCTTTGAGTCTGTACCAAAACACAATGTGATCCCTCTCACCCACTCATTTTTCCTCAACCTATTTTCTCTACAGTCCCATCACCTCACTTCAGATCCTGCCACTTACCTGTACATAGGGGGTAATTTAGAATGGCCATTTAACCTTCTAACCTGCCTGTTTTTGGAAAAGTGGGAGGATAATATAATAGAAACCTCTACTTTGTTTATACAGCATTGTTTAGATCTGTCTTTTTAAAGGAGAAATGACTATGGCCGATGTCCAATAGCTGTGAGCACAATGGCTGTTTGAGGGATGGTGGGCAGTTATCATTAAACGGAATCTGTACTGCGGTTAGTCTTCAAAAATTTTTTGCTCATGCCTGCAGCTTCATTTTTTTTCAGTGAAGTTTTTTTTTACTTGTTTTCCATATCTGAATTCAGGAGTGAGTGAAACTAATATTTAGCTCTACAGCAAATCAGAAGTGCATAATAAACTAAATCTATATAAGAAAGAATAATTTTACAAAATGAAGACTTGTATTTTTATTTCATGAAATTATTTAGTTAACAATTTTAGCATGAAAGTCAAAAAATCTTTGTTATGATTTTACAAGCAATAGCAGTTTGTTTTTCTCCGGAATTTTAATTCTCTGTAGATCTTTCTCCTAGGAGTTACTTTTTAAGAGCTGGCTGATCTGCATCTATTAAATGCTTTATTAATCAAATAATATACCCCCAATGAGTTTCCTAACTCAGAGGTTTGAAGCCTTTGGCTTGGACCAGCAGTGCAGTTACATCAGTTTGTTGAATGAAATAGTTTCTAAATTTGCAACCATTTTCCCATTTTAAATTTTAATGCAGAGGCAATGTTTTCTTCTACATTTGTCCAAGAGATTATTTTTTAAATTATTTTGATTCGATTTGGTGTTAATTTCTGTTTTGAATCATTAACTGCCAATCAAATAATCACCAGACTCTAATGGTTGAAATGCTGATCAAGACTAACAGATTTTTAAATGTTTTGTTAAACAGGTTAATGAAAAGATATTTTCTTGGAACAAAATATGTAATCGTGTAAATTGATGAAGCAGTCATGTGTTTATCTCTTGTCACCAAAATAGGAGCATACATTTCCTGCTAATTTCAACTTTTTAACCATTTATTCATAGGCTATGAAAAATTCAATCAAATCCAAACAATGATATAATTTTTACTGTATACTTACTGCCCATTCAATTTGTCTATACACTGCATGATATATTCAGTAGATATTATTACTTTTCATTATTTCTTTCAGAAAATTTATTGAAACAAAGGAAGATATAAAATGTTGTTCTTGTTCTTCAGCAGAAACAAAATGACTGGAGGATGGAAGGAAATACACTTGATCCTTAAATTATTGAAGGATTTGATTATTCAGTAGGAAATGTTATGGATCAGTGCATATACTTCCAGTCCAAAGAAAATTGTGATCTTTGAAAAACTAAGTACAGCATTCCAGTAATTAGATGTTTCATTTATTTCCTGCCACATTTAATTACTTTGCTAATTATCCTTCACCATAAAACAAGCCGCTCTATTCATCTTTATGAAAAAGATAAAAGATAATGATTAGCTTTATTTGTTGCATGTATATCAAAACATTGAACATACAGTGAAATTCTTCAGTTTGCATCAGCCTGCAAGTGTCACCAGTGTCTACATAGCATGCCCACAGCTTTTGCCTTTGGAATGTGGGAGGAAACCAGAGTAGCTGGAGGGAACCCACATGTTCACGGGGAGAATGTACAAACTTCCAACTGACAGCAGCAGGAATTGAACCCTGATTGCTCATTGCTGGGGCTGTAAAGCATTATGCTAACTGTGCAAGCTGTTCAGGTGTTATAACAGTTGATCCAGTTGATTGAAGGACTACGCAGATGCAACAGAAGCATTCCTGTGCAGGTCCAGTGAAGATCTTTAACAACCCAGTCTCTATAAAAGGGGGTAGCACCTAGCAGAGTGCTCAAATTGGGACTTGTCATCGTTGCAATAGTCTGAGGCAGAGTAGTAAGGCTTTGGTTCAACAGAGCTTCAGTGAGAACAGGCAGGGGCAAGGTAAGTAGGTGAATTCATTCCTTATTTCTTTATGAACTCTAGAGAAAATAGGGGTATGCCTATCAAGCCAGTGTTCTGCTCTGGGTGTCAGATGTGGCATTTCCAGGAGACTTCCAGCCTCCGCGATGGCATATCTGCACTCAGTGCATTGAGATGTAGCTCCTTCGAGACCGTGTTAGGGAACTAGAGCTGCAGCTCGATGACCTTCAGCTTGTTCAGGAAAGTGAAGGAGAGATATACAGGAGCTACAGGGAGTGTAGTCACCCCATGGCTATGGGAGACTGACAAATGGGTGACTGTCAGGAGAGGGAAGGGAGAACAGCAGGTAGTGGAGAGCACCCCTGTCGCCATCCCCTCAGCTATAAGTACCCTAGTTTAAGTACAGCTGGTGGGTACAACCTACTGTGGGAAGCAACAGCAGCCATGCCTCTGGCACTGATTCTGGCCCTGTGGCACAGAAGGGTAGGGAACTGAAGAGGATGGCAGCAGTAATAGGGGACTCTATAATCAGGGGGAACAGATAGGCAATTCTGTGGACATGAAAAGGAAACACGGATGGTAGTTTCCTGCCCAGGTGCCAGGGGTCTGCGATGTTTCTGGACATGTCCACAATATCCTGAAAAGGGAGTCTGATACATATTGGTGCCAGAAACGTAGGTAGAAAAAGGGAGAAGGTGCTAAAAAAGAATACAGGGAGTTAGGAAGGAAGCTGAGAAACAGGACCTCAAAGGTAGTATTCTCAGGATTGCTGCCTGTGCCATGTGACAGTGCGGATAGGATTAGAATGAAGTGGCAGATAAATGCATGGCTGAAGAATTGGAACAGGGGCAGGGATTCGGATTTCTGGAAAATGGGACAACTTCTGGGGCAGGTGGAACATGTTCTGAAGGGATGGGTTGCACTTGAATTCGAGGGGGTCCAGTATTCTTGCAGGCAGGTTTACTAGAGCTGTTCAGTGTGGTTTAAACTAATATGTCAGGGCAATGGGGACCAGTATGATAGAACTGAAGATGAGCCAGCAGGTTTACAAGTAGATGATGGATGCAATATAAATGTAAAGAAAAACAAGCCAATGATTTGGTACAAATGCAGACAGTGCAAAGAGTTAAATTGTACCACAGAGGTAACATTTAAAAGGGTGAAGAATGCAGGACTGAAGGTGCTGTATTTAAATGTGTGTGGCATTTGGAATAAGGTGGACAAACTCGTGGTGCAATTAGAGATTGGTCAGTATGACTGGGCATCACTGAGTCGTGGCTGAAAGAAGACCATAGTTGGGAGCCTAACATCAAAGGATACACTTTGTATCAAAAGGACAGACAGTAAGGCATCAACGGTGAAGTAACTTTGTTAGTAAGAGATGGAATTACGTCTTTAGAAAGAGGTGACAAAGAGTCAGAGAACGTTGAATTTTCAGGGTGGAGTTAAGGAATTCCAAGGGTAGAAAAACCATTATGGGAACCATATATAGGCGTCCAACTGTGGGTTTCAGATTGCAACGGGAACTGGAAAAGACATGTAACAAAGGTAATGACGCAATTGTAATGGAGGACTTCAATATGAACGAGGATTTGGAAAATCAGGTTGGTGTTGGATCGCAAGAGAGGGAATTGTTAAATGCTTATGAGATGGCTTTTTAGAGCAGCTTACACTTGAGCCTACACAGGGAAAGGCTATCTTAAATTGGGTGTTGTGTAATAACCCAGATCTTATTAAGGAGCTTAATGTAAAGGAACCCTTAGGAGACTGTGAGCATAATATGATTGAATTCATACTGCAGTTGGAGAAGGAGGAGCATAAATCATTTGTATCAGTATTGCAATGGAATAAAGAGAATTACAGAAGCATGAGAGAGGAGATTGCTCAGGTGGATTGGAGGAGGATACTGGCTGAGATGACTGCAGAGCAGAGATGACTGAAATTTCTCGGAATAGTTCACAAGGTGTGGAATAGATATGTCCCACAGAGGAAAAAGTTCTCAAATGGTAAGGATAGGCAACCATGGCTGACAAGGGAGATTAAGGACTGCAGAAAAGCCAAGGAAAGGGCATATAAGGTAGCAAAAGTGAGTGGGAAATTTGATGATTGGGAAACTTTTAAAATCCAGCCAAAGGAAACTAAAAAGCTGTAAGAAGGGAAATATGCAATATAAGGGTACACTAGCCAATAATATAAAGCAGGATATCAAAATTTTTAATCAGTTATATGAAGAGTAAAAGGGAAGTGAGAGTTGATATTGAATCACTGGAAAATGATGCTGGTGAGGTAGTAATGGGGGACAAAGAAATGGCAGATGAACTTAATGAGTACTTTGCATCTGTCTTCATTGTGGAAGATACTAACAGTGTGCCATGGGTCTGTGAGTGTCAGGGAGCAGGAGTGAGTGCCATTGATATTAAAAGGAAAACATGCTAGGTAAACTCAAAGGTCTTAAGGCAGATAAGTCACCTGGACCAGATGGACTACGTCCTAGAGTACTGAGAGAGGTTGCTGAAGAGATGGCAGATGCATTGGTTATGATTTTTCAAGAATCACTTGATTCTGGCATGGTCCCAGAGGACTGGAAGATTGCAAATGTCACTTGACTGTTTAAGAAGGGAGGAAGGCAAAAGAAAGGAAATTATAGGCCAGTTAGCCTAACCTTGGCAGTTGGGAAAGTGTTGAGGATTATTAAGGATGAGGTTTCAAGGCACTTGGAGACTATTGATAAAATAAGTCAAAGTCAGCAAGGTTTCTGTGAAAGGAAATATTACTTTTCAGATCTGTTAGAGTTCTTCAAGGAAGTAACAACCAGGATGGACAAAGGAGAGGCTGTGGATATCATTGACTTGGATTTTCAGAAGACATTTGAAAAGGTGCCCCACATAAGGCTGCCTAACAAGGTAAACTGCTATACTGTTACAAGAATGATACTGGCATGGATAGAGGAATTGCTGACAGGCAGGAGGCAGTGAGTGGGAATAAAAGGGGCCTTTTCTAGTTGGTTTTCAGTGACCAGTGGTGTTCCTCAGGGGCCACTACTTTTCACATCGTTTGTCAATGATTTGGATAATGTGATTGATGGCTTTCTAGCAAAGTTTGCAGATGATACAAAGATAGGTGGAGGTGGAGGTAATACTGAGGGAGCAATGCAATTTCAGCAGGACTTAGACAAATTGGAATAATTTGGCATAAAAGTGTCAGATGGAATACAGTGTTGAGAAATGTACAATAATGCATTTTGGTAAAAGGAACAATAGTGTGAACTATTATCTAATTGGGGAGAAGGTTTGAACACCAGAGGTATAGAGGGACTTTGGAGTTCTCATGCAAGACTCCCAGAAGGTTTATTTACAGGTTGAGTCTGTGGTAAGGAAGGGAAATTGAATGTTGGCATTTATTTCAAGGGGAATAGAATCTAAAAGCAAGGAGATAATGCTGAGCCTTTATTAGACACTAGTCAGGCCGCACTTGAAGTATTGTCAACAGTTTTAGGCTCCATATCTCAGAAAGGACATGTTGTCATTGGAGAGGATCCGGAGGAGGTTCACAAGGATGATTCTGGGAATGAAGGAATTAACTTATGAGAAGCATTTGGCAGCTTTGTACCTGTGCTCCTGGAGTTTAGAACAATGCGGGGATAGCTCATTGAAACCTCCTGAATGTTGAAAGGACTAGATAGGGTGGATGTGAAGACGATGTTTCCTCTGGTGGTAGCTATCCAGAACGAGAGGGCACAGCTTCAAAACTGAGGGGTCACCCTCAGAACAGAGGTAAGGAGGATATTTTTTTAGACAGAGAGTAGTGAATCTGTGGAATGCTCTGCCACAGACTGCAGTGGAGGCCAAATCCGTGGGTATATTTAAGGTGAAAGTTGATCGTTTCTTGATCAGTCAGGGCATCAACGGAAATGGTGAGAAAGCAGGTGTATGGGATTGAGTGGGATGTGGGATCAGCCATGATTGAATGGTGGAGCAGACTCTTTCTGCTCCTGTGTCTGTGTCTTCTGGTCTTACACTCTCCTTCAATACCCAATGGAGAGTTAACTGTCTCAATCAAAAAAGACATTTCCCTTAGATTAGACTAAGCATAGACTTTTTAAAAGCCACCTCCTTTGTGGCATCCTAGAGCATATACTGTGTTTCACTTCAATGAGCATCGTATTATAGTTTTTCCTGTATATATGTATTTAATTGTTACCTATTATTTGTTTGAGAAAGTTGTTTAGTGCAATAGAACACAGAACAGTACACCACATATGGGCCCTTCGACCCACAACGTTGTGCTAACCTACCTAAACATACTCCACAATCAATCTAACTCTTCTCTCCTACACACCTGATAAACCTCCATTTTTCTTACACCCAAGTGTCTATCTAAGAATCTTTTAAATATTCCTTTATAAGCCTCTACTAGCACTGCCGGCAGAGCCTTCCAGATACCTGCCATTTTCTGTCCAAAAAGACAACCTTTGGTTTCCCCTATAAACATCCCTCCACTCACCTTAAATGAATTTCTCTGCCCTTAATGATTGCCGGTCTGGGGAAAAAGCAAAACGTTCACGTCTAAAACAACAGAACCCAGAACACTGAGCTGTTAGCCCTGCCCCTCCTGCAACCAAGGCTTATGCGCCTCTACAACAACACTCCTCGCATACAGTATACACTCATAATGACAAGAATAAAATCAGTTATGATATTTCCACAAAATAATTGCTGGTGCCCATGTACGATCAAATGGCCTCTTTTCTGTGACAGAAATGCAATAGGAGAGTAATAGAAATGCAATAGGAGAGTAATAGAAATGCAATAGAAAGTAGATTAGAACCCCAAGTGTTCCTAGTTTTCATAATCTGGGACCAATATTTGAATTATGAGTGATAAGTTCATACAGAATTAACTTACACTTTGCAAATACCTAGAAGATATTTATGACTTGGAAGACTCCACCCCAGAAAGGAGTCAGATCCTTTAGAAAGCTAGAAAGAAAAGGATCTTATACCACTAGCCCCACCCCCACCATTGCTTTATCATTTCCTATCAGTTACCTTATGTACAGATACTCCTTTGCATTGCATCACTTTAGAGGCATACAAGCATACAACCAATCTATGTAAGATATCAAATGATTATGGGATATTAAGATATGGTTGGGAATATCAAATTCAACAAAGCTATGGGATCAGACATCATTCCAGATATACTGATGACCTATGCTTCAGAACTGGCTTTGCCACTAAACAAGATGATCTATTACAGTTACAACTTACAGCATCCAAAATTGTACAGGAATGTCCTGGTCCACAAAAAGCAGGAGAAATCAGATGTACTACCCTGGACTTCATCTTGTATGCCATCACCAGCATACAGTAGCTGTAACATATGCTTTAACTAAAGGTATAATGTTTCCTTTCATAGCTTATGCCAATAAATCTTCTGAAACTCATACAATTTAACACCAAGAACATATTAACAATGTTCCCCACTGTAGGCTCATCCAGAAAATTAAGAGGCATGGAATCCATGGAAACTTGGGTGCATGGATTTGGAATTGGCTTGTCCACAGAAGGCAGAAGGTGGTAGTCGATGGAATGCATTTTGCCTGGAGGTCAGGGCCTAGTGGTGTTCCACAGGGATCTGTTCTGGGACCCCTGCTTTTTGTGATTTTTATGAAAGACTTTAATGAAGAAGTGGACTGAGTGTTTGTTCTCAAGTTTGCAGATAGCATGAAGGTTGGTGGCGTTGTAAATAATGCAGAAGGTTGTTGTAGGTTACAATGGGATATAGATAGGATACAGAAATGAGCAGGGAATTGTGAAGTGATACACCTTGAAGGATGAAGCTTGAAGGCAAAATACAAGGCTAATGGCAGGACTCACGGCAATGTGGAGGAACAGAAAGAACTTGGGGTCCATGTCCATAGATCCCTCAAAATTGCTGCACGAGTTAATGGGGTGGTAATGAAGGCATACAGTGTGTTTGCCTTCATTAGTTGGGAAATTGTGTTCAAGAGCTGTGAGGTGATGTAGCTCTATAGAACTCTAGTTTGAATACTCTTGGAATACTGTGTTCAATTTGCATTGCCTCGTTACAAGAAAATGTGGAAACTTTAGAGAGGGTGCGGATTCTTTCTCCAACCTCCAAACAAAGTTGGAGGCAGAAATGGATACATGTCAACTTTGGCAGGGTTTGCGGGCCATTACTTCCTACAAAGCAAAACCTAATATCATGAATGGCAGTGATGATCCACCCACAGATGAGCTCAACACCTTTTATGCTCACTTTGAAAGAGAGAATAAAATTACAGCTGCGTGGATCCCTGCAGCACCTGGTGACCCTGTGATCTCTGTCTCAGAGGCCGATGTCAGACTGTCTTTCAAGAGAGTGGAACCTCACAAGGCGACAGACCCTGATGGAGTATCTGGTAGGGCTCTGAAAACCTGGACCAACCAACTGGTGGGAGTGCTCAAAGACATTTTCAATCAGTCATTGCTACAGTTGGAAGTTCCCATCTGCTTCAAAAGGGCAATACAATTTAACACCATCATCGCATCACTAACATCGCATCAAAAGATGCAATCTCATCGGCTCTTCACGAGGCCTTGGATCACCTGGACAATACAAGTACCTATGTCAGGCTGCTGTGTATTGACTACAGTTCAGCATTGAACACAATCATTCCTTCAGCTCTGATTGAAAAACTCCAGAACGTAGGCCTCGGTATCTCCCTCTGCAAATGGATCCTCAACTTCCAAACCAGAAGATCACATCTATGCTGATCGGAAATAACATCTCCACCTCACTGACAATCAACAGTGGCACACCTCCGGAAAATGTACTCTACCCACGATTATGTGGCTAGGCAGAGCTCAAATGCCATCTAAAAGTTTACTGATGACGCAACTATAGTCGGCAGAATTTCAAATGGTGATGAGAGGGTGTACAGGAGTGAAGTATATCGACTGGCAAATGGTGTCACAATAACAGCCTTACACCCAAAGTCAGAAAGTCCAAAGAACTGACTGTGAACTTCAGAAAGGGCAAGATGAGGGAACTTACACTAGTTCTCATGAAGGGATCAGAAGTGGAAAGAGTGAGCAATTTCAAGTTCTTGGGTGTAAACATCTCTGGGCCCAACACATCGACGCAGCTACAAAGAAGCCACAAGAGCGGCCATATTTCATGAGTTCCGGATGATTTGGTATGTCACTGATAACACCTGCAAATTTCTACAGATGTATCATGGATGGCGTTCCAAATGGTTACATCACTGTCTGGTATGGGGGGGGGGGGATGCAGAGGGGCTACTGCACAGGATTGAAATAATCTGTAGAGCATTGTAAACTCAGTCAGCTCAATTATGGACACTAGTCTCCATAGAATCCAGGACATCTTCAAGGAGTGATGCCTCAAAAAGGTGGCATCTATTGTTAAGAACACCCAACACGCTGGACATTTCCTGTTCTCATTGTTACCATCAGGAAGGAGGTAAATGAGCCTGAAGGCACACACTCAACAATTCAGGAATAGCTTCTTCCCCTCTGCCATCTGATTTCCGAATGGGCATTGAGCCTACGAACACACCACCTCACTCGTTTTTAAAATTTTTATTTTTGCACTACTTATTTAATTTAACTATTTTATACATACTTACTGTAATTCACAGTGTTTTTCTCTATATTTTGTACAGCTACCACAACGACAACAAATGTCACGCCATATACCAGTGATTTAAAATCTGATTCTGATTGTGAAGACATTTACAATGATGCTGCCTGTATTAGAGAATGTGTCTTATGAGGAAAGGTTGTGCGAGCTAGATCTTTTCTCTTTGGATCAAAGCAAGTTGAGAGGCAACTTGATAGATGTGCATAGGAGGATTATGAGAGCATAGGAAGAATTGACAGCCAGCCCTTCTTTCAGAATCAGAATCAGAATCTGATGTTTATTGTGGAATTTGTTTTTATTTTGTGGCAGCAGTACAATGTAGGCAAAACAAATTACTACAAAGTTACAATAAAAAAGTAAAAATGTAGTACACAGGAGCAATAGAGAGGAAGTGTTCATGGGGGTCATGCACCATTCAGAAATCTGATGGCAGAGGGGAAGGATCTGTTCCTGGAACATTGCTTTTGAGTCTTCAGGCTCCTGTCATTCCCCAATGGCGGTAGTAATGAGGAAAAGGCATGTCCCAGATACTGAGGGTTCCAGGGGATAATGCCCAATGCCAGAGGGTATCCGTTTAAGCTGAGAGGAAGAAAGTTTAGGGGAAATCTCAGAGGAAGTTTTTTTTAAAGGACCGAGTGCTGGGAATGCATTGCCAGTGGTGGTAGTAGAGCTGGTACAATAGGAACTCTTGGATAGGCAAATGGATGAAAGAAACATGGAGATTTAATGGTAGTATTGGGATGGAATGTTTAGAATGATGGTGGAAAAGGGTTATATTGGCTGGCATAATATCGTTAACCAAAGGGCCCATATTGAGCTGAACTGCTCTATGTTCTATGTTCTTAAGAATTAAAACTTTGAGAGGCATATTGAGAACACAGACACCTGCAGGTCCCCTTCTGGGATTCTCCTCCAGTCTGACTTAGAAGGGCATCAGTAAGGAGTATATCACTTCCCAATGGACAAACTTAGTCCAATGCTACCTTGACGGGGAGGGCCATTACTCTCACCTCACATCTAGTATTCTCTGCTCTTTGGTCCATTTTGGGACAATGCTTTGGTGGGTTCTGGAGCTGCATAGTTCTGGCAAAGCCTAGACATAGGCACTGGTGAGCATGTTATTTATAAATTAGTATAACTTGATTGATTATTAATAACTTATCAATAATCCGCAACAAAAAGTCGGAGACAATTATCAGGTGCATTGGGGATATTTATCAGGAGCATCAGGAGGATGATACACTGGGCCCTGAGTATTATCAAGATCCCCACCCACCCATCCAGCAACCTTTTTGACTTCCTACCATCAGGCAAGAGACTGATGCATAAAAACAAGAACAGTTAGGATGGAAACGGTTTCTTCCCTCTGGCCATTATTCCTCTGAACTCCCTGCTGCATCACATTCAAAGTATCACTGGTTAATCTGTTCTGTACTTTACAATATTTAATTTATGCACTTCAGTTTGTTTATATATGTGTAAGCCTTCTGTAGATTTCATCCTTACTTTCTTAAGTTATTATGCGCTTTGTGTGTTGTGTATACTGCAGTGCTTTACACCCTGGTTCAGAGAAACATCGTCTAATTTGATGGTCTACATGTATATAATTAAATGACAATAAACTTGACTTGACTTGACTGCTGACAGCCGAAAGACTGACTGGGTGATAATTAGTTGGATTGGAATGTCCTGTTTTTTTAAAAACAAATCCTGGCTGGACAAGTTTCCATACTGCTGGATAGACAAATGTAGTCGAACAGCCTGACTGATAGCACTACTGGCTCTGGGGTGACTAGCTCTGTAATGGATAAGCTTTCTCAAGCAAATGTTAGTTACACTTACTTTGTATATAAACACAGGCATGCCCGCAGATCAACTCATGCACACTCTATTGTACAATATTATTTGTATCAGGTAACTGGTTTAAATCACAATATCCTTGGGGTTACTTTTTAACTTAATGAATGTTATGGCTCATAAATAATGCACCTTCAGCAGGAAAACGTGGTAGTAATTATAACAAAAAGCAATGATAAGTTTGAAGACAACAGCTGGCTATCTGGGCCTCATTTGCAAGCACCGCAGGGTAGCTAATAGTAATCTGTCAATTCTCCAAAGAAATAATCAAGAAAAAAATGCAAAATTAAATGAAAAGCAGTAAAATGAAATTTTAAAGATCTTTAGGTTTTTGTTTACAAGATAGCTTTTTTTAATTTATTTGCCCCCTTTCATTTGTATATCAGCAACCTAAATGAAATGGCTTGAACAAATTCCATTGCCATTTAAGTAGTTAAAATGTACTTAATTTCATTACAGGAAAAAAATGTAATGCTTGAACTAATTTCCTTATTTTCACATGTTGCATCGTGTTTAAAAATAATCTTGGGGCCTTGGATGGGTACAAAGAAGGCTTGCCAGAATCATACTAAAGCTAATGTCAACTGATCAGACAAGTCGTTTTTTTTTCCCCTGTGGAGCAGAGAAAGCTAAGGGAAAGTTAGCTGGAAATAATTTATTATTGTCACTTGTACCAAGGTACAGTGCAAAGCTCGTCTAGTACACTGTTCAGACAGATCAATTCATTACTCAGTGCATAGAGGTAAAACAATAATAGAATGCAGAATAAAGCACAGCAGCTGCTGAGAAAGTGCTGTGTATATAGACAACAAGGTGCAAGGTCATAGCAAAGTGGATTGAGGTCAAGAATCCATCTTATTGTACTCAGGAATGATTTAATACTTTTACAGCAATGTCCTTGAACCTGATGAAATGTGCTTTCAAGCTTTTGAATCTCTGCCTGATGGAACAGAAGAAAAGACAGAATGTCCAGGATGGTGTCATCTTTGATTATGCAGCTGCTTTAATCAGACAGCAGGAGATATAGAGAGTCCAAGGAGAAGAGGCTAGTTTCCATGCTATTCCGACTCGCTAGTTTTTTTGCACTCATGGCCGAGGATTTGCTATACCAAGTATTCAAATATGGAGCATCAATAAAAATTGGCAAGTGATGACACTATACCGTGTATACCATGTGCTGTTCTGGTCACCACATTTAGAGGAAGGAGGTGTTTTCTCTTTGGAAGTGATCACCCTCATGTTGACTGGATTAGAGAGCATTAGCCATCAGGACAAGTTGGACATTGTTTCCTTCGGGGTGTCAGAGACTGAGCTGCACACAGAGAGAAGGACATAAAATTATGAGGGATATAGATAAGGTCACAGTCTTCATGAATCAGAATCAGCTTTATTGTCACCAGCATATGTGGTGAAATTTGTCAACTTAGTGGCCACAGTGCAATCCTGTACACGATAATATAGAAAAAAATAATTCAATCAATTACAGTAAGTATATTTATGTATATTAAATAGTTAAACACAGTGTAAAACATAAATAATAAGTGAGGTAGTGTTCATGGGTTCAAAGTCCATTTAGGAATCGGATGGCAGAGGGGAAGAAACAATTCCTAAATCACTGAGTGTGTGCCTTCAGGCTTTTGTTACCTTCTACCTGATGGTACCAGTGAGAAGAGGGCACGGCTTGGGTGAGTCCTTAATGATTTCACCATCTTTCTGAGGCATCGCTCCTTGCAGATGTCTTGGATACTAAGGAGGTTCATACCCAAAATGGAGCTGACTACTTTTACAACTTTCTGTAGCTTTTTTCAGTCCTGTGCAGCAGCCGCACCCCATCCCACCCCCCCAATACCAGACAGTGATGCAGCCTGTCAAAATGCTCTCCATGGTACATCTGTTGAAGCTTTTGAGCATTTTAGGTGACAACCCAAAACTCCTCAAACTCCTAATGGAATATAGTTTCTGTCTTGCTTTTTTTATAGCTGCATCAATATGTTGGAACCAGATTAGATCCTCTGAGATCTTGACACCCAGGAAATTGAAACTGCTCACTCACTCCACTTCTAATCCCTCTATAAGGATCGGTTCCTATTCTCTCTTCCTATTCTTTCTGAAGTCCACAGTCAGCTCTTTGGTTTTACTGATACTGACCGAAAGGTTGTTAATGAGACACCACTCAACTAGTTGTTACACCTCACACCTGTACACCTTCTCATCTCCATCTGAGACTCTGCCAACAATAGTTGTATCATCAGAAAATTTATAAATGGCATTTGAGCTATGCCTAGCCACACAATCATAGGTATAGAAGAGTAGAGCTGTGGGCTAAGCACACACCCCTGAGGTGTTGCACTGTTGATTGTCAGCGAGGAGGAGGTATTAATACCAATCTGCACAGATAATGGTCTTGGCCCAAAATGTCAACTGTTTATTCCTTTCCATAGATGCTGCCTGATCTGCTAAGTTCCTTGAGCATTTTTTATATTACAATGAGGCCACCCTCAGTTTGGAGGAGCAACACCTTATATTTCATCTGGGTAGACTCCAACCTGATGGCATGAAGACACAATGATAAGTGAGGAGAAGCTTGTTTATTCTGTGAGTTGTTATGATCTGGAATGGTTACCAGATATAGTGGTAACTTACAATGAGAGATTGAACACGTCCTTGAAAATTAAAAGGTTGTAGGGCTATGGGAAAAATGGAAAAGAGCACTAATTGAAATTTGAAAAGTCAGCATGCGTGGAAGTTGGGTCACATAGTCCATTTCTATATTATAAGATCCAAGTAGACTACAAATGAAAAAACTGCCTTCACTTTGGCAAAAGCTGCAAAGAATGTGTGAGAATTAAACTAGACTGAATAGATAATCACTGTTGTTTATGTTAGCATGATGTATTTTTGGAACAGCTTGCAATGATTTTGTCCATCCAAAGGAGCAACTGTTAACTCAGAGATGAGTTCCACAGCATATTATGTCAGCAAGAATTAATTTATATCCAAGATCCTTCCAGAAGCTACAATAAAAAATTGTTCTTGATAGCTGAAGTATTTCCCATGAATCTGTTTAGATAACTTTCCCCTATTTTAATATAATTGATTCTAATTTCTATGAACTGTATAAAATCGTAAGTACTTAAGGTGGTAAATACATACTGCATTTCCAAATATGTCTTACCACTGACTATAAACCACATATATGACATGGCTGTCCTTAATGACAGATTTCCAAACAATTATATTGCATATATGTTTTTAGTTTATGTTCACTCACTGTAAATTTGAGACAAACCATTTGTGAATTTCTTTTGTTGCAGTCTGCCATGGGTTTTTTGCCTGTCCTGATGCTCTTTCACAACTCTTTCTCAATGATATCATCACTGTAGTAAATGTAGTATTAGTTGTGACCAATATTTGTAACTATAAGACTGTTATCTTCTAAACTTTATGCCATGTGATGTTCTGTGGGCTGCCACATTATTTATAGAAAGCTCCAGAGACAGTCTAAGAAAAAATGCATCCATTATTTAGGCACGTTAGTTCGAGCCTCTTGAGTCTCAGTCACCATGAAGACATTTGCTGCGGGTCTAATGAGCTATTGAGAAAGATCAGAGTTAGAGAGCAGCTTCTTCAAGCCTATCTGTGGAGACAGCTTATCCTACCTGTAATGTCTCTTTTTTACCTTTTCAAGCTGGATGGGATTCTGTCAGCACCCTTGACGAGCAGCTGCACTCAAACTATGGTTCTTTATAGTGATGGGTCCTACTCTGTTTCTCATGAACCCATGAAGACTATCTCACTTTTTTCAAATATATGTTATTACTGTTTTCCACTATTTTTAATCGATTATGTATATATATTTACGGTAATTGATTGATTGATTTCCATATCCTCACAACACTTGCCAGTGATAATGAACCTGATTCTGGTTCTGCTATCCCAAGGGTACAGCCTAGATATCAGCGTACCTTCACCATTCTGAGGCTCTGCAGCTCTGTGGATGAGTCGCTTCTTGACCTGTATCGCTGATTGAATGTCACGGGAGAAATCGGAGTATCAGGAACAACAGATCTCAGTTTGCTTTTCTCTCTTTCTCTCTCCCTCTCCCTCTCTCCTCAACCACCCCCCCCCCCAAATTCTCGAGCCAGAGAACTTGAAAAAAGTGACACAGCAGACTTTAATCCCATAATTAGCAAGTCATTTTGTTTTTGCTGAGTGACATCTCTCTGTCTCTTCATTAGGGAGAGGAAGAGAGCCTATTGCATGTTGAATTTTTGGGTGAAAAGTTAGTTTTTGTTGTACTTCAGATCATGGTCTCTCTCGAGGGGGTCTTTACTATTGCTTGCTTGGAGCGTGGTGGATGCTGATGCTTTTGGTTAAAATAAGTGGGCAGGGGGAGGGAAGGTTGATTCTTGCGTGGGGGCAAGGATGAGAGGGGGTTCAGTGTTCTAGGATTTCTACTGTCACTCATTCATTGTGATGAACCACTTCAGTTTTGTGACAGTTTGATTTGAAGAATGTCGAGAACAATCAGAAAAAAAAATCAAATGACGAACAATACAAAATGGCAGACCAATCCCAAATGGTGTTGTTGGGATGGTTAGAACAAGGTGAGAACAACTATTGATACAATAAAAGGCATCCAATCTACACCAATCACACGTCACATCAAATCCACTCAGCCCCATCTCCTGCCACCCACCTACACTGCAGTCACTATTAATCCCGATATCAGTACATGTTTGGGAACAAACCAGAGAGGACTTGCAGAAAAATATTTACACATAATGAGAAAGTGCAGCTCTACACAGACAACAACCAAGATCACAAATGAACTTTAGTCTCTGGGACTATGAAGCAGTAGAGCTAATTGCTACATCACTGCAGTGCAGTACCCACATGTTTATCCTCTAGTTCACACACAGTACTGACACAGTTAGTTTATTACCATTGATTCCAAATACTGCAATTCCCCACCAGAAGCACTTCAGTACAAAAGATTACAGCTATTCAAAATAATGTTCAAGATAAGACAAAGAGCAGATTGAGGATGTCAGGAAGGGTAAAATAAAGGAACACATACCAATTCTCATAGAGGGATCAGAGGTGGAGAGAGTGAGCAGTTTCAAGTTCCTGGATGTCAAGATCTCTGAGGATCTAACCTGGTACTAACATATTGATGCAGCTATAAAGAAGGCAAGACAGCAGCTTGGAGTTTGAAGAGATTTGGTATGTCAACAACAACACTGAAACATTTCTATAGAAGTACAGTGGAGAGGCTGTATTACTGTCTAGTATGGAGGGGGCATGGGGTGGGTGTTATTGCACAGGGCTGAAAGAAGCTGCATTAATTTAGTCGGCTCCAGCTTGGGTACTAGCCTACAAGTACCCAGGACATCTTCAAGGAGCAGTGTCTCAGAAAGACAGTGTCCGTTATTAAGGATCCCCAGCACCCAGGGCATGCCCTTTTCTCACTGTTGCCATCAGGTAGGAGGTACAGAAGCCTGAAGGCACACACTCAGCAATTCAGGAATAGCTTTTTCCCCTCTGCCATCTGATTCCTAAATGGACATTGAACCCATGAACACTACCTCACTTTTTAATATATATTATTTTTGTATTCGCACAATTTTCAATCTTTTCAAAGTGCATATACTGTAATTGATCCACTTAGTTATTTATTTTTACTTTTTTCCTTATATATTATGTATTGTATTTTACTGCTGCTGCTAAGTTAACAAATTTCATGACACATGCCGGTGATAATAAACCTGATTCTGATTCACCTTCACCCTCTCAGGAACAAGTTAAGATCTTATTAGATGGTATATCTAGAGTTGCCAGCACTATCTATATCCCCTGAATGAATAAGAACAGTTTGTTTTCCTAGATTGGCACTTGAAATTTGGGGACCACGAAATGGAAATTGAGACATCGGTCTAAAGGTTACCTTTATTTGTCACGTTTACAACAAAGCATACAGTGCAATGCGTAGTTTGTGTCAATGACTATCACAGTCTGAAGATGTGCCGGGGATGGGCCACAAATATCACCATGCTTTCAGAACTTACATAACATGCTCACAACTTACCAACTCTAACCTGTGCATTTTTTGGAACGTGGGAGGAAACTGGATCATCTGGAGGAAATCTACACAGTGACAGGGAGAACATCCAAACTCCTCACAGTCAGAGGCAGTAACTGAACCCCCATCTTCTAATCGCTGGCACTGTAAAGTGTTACACTAATGGCTACACCACCATACACCCTCATACTGTATCTTGGGACAGAAAAAGGACTTACATGAGAATATTACATGTTGTACAGTCACAAACAATAACATGGGTAGATATCTATTAACTGCATCCAGAGCTGGACGAATAAAGTAGACATTATGAATGCTGCACAGCTTTGTAAGTATGCTGCAGTGTGAGTGTCAGCAGTGCTGAGTAGTTTGAAGTTATGTACCGTCTGATAGATATTGAGATCGGTGAATGAAGGACCAACATTGCTTAGATTTGTAATCAATATTACAACCGATGACCTTGGCCATTGCAATCACATAATTGAACATCTAGTAGCATAATTTGACTTAAACAAAAATCTAGTAGAAGACAGCTCCTCTGGTAGGGACATTTATTTGTTTTCCCTGCAGGTAAAGAATATTATCTTGAGTTATTGAATGAATTTTTTCTGTAGAGACTGTATTCCACTTCCCCATTGTCAAATTATCGATTTATATGTCAGTATTGAGCCTTCAATTAATATGCTTTGCCTCATCTCATGGGCATGTCACTACATTAAAGTCCTTCATCTTAAAGATGACTCAAGACATTTCAATCATTCAGGATCATATCTGAGTTCAACAGTTTAAATAGCCATCATTTTACAGAGCATGCATTTTCATTTCAGTTTTCAAGCAAATATTTAGTGTTTATTATTACAAATAGTTGTTTACTATTTCTCACACTTGATCATAGTTCTTCACTTATCACCCTCTTCTTTGTTCTATCCACTTAATGGCTGCTGGTTTAATTCTTAATGCATATCTTTCATTTTGTTCCTTTCATCTTTTTGCTTCTAAAACCTGTTCTACTGTATCTTTCCCAATTTTGATGAAAGGTCGTAGACTTGTATTGTTAATCCAAATTCTTCCTCTGTGGATATCACCTGACATGTTGAATAGTTTCAATAATATTTGTTTCTGGTTTCCAGTTGCTATTTTTTTCATCATTGACATTTTTCTGTTCTTGAGAAGAACAAATGATTTCCAATTATTTATTTAAGGATGAACCTCACTGTGTGCAATAAAAACTGTTCCTCTGAGATTCACATCTCTCATCAGAGATACTAATGAGGGAGGGGTGGGAGGCCAGCCCGAAAGGCTGTGCATTGCATCTTGTAGTAATGAAGAACTGGAAGTGAAGCATAGTTTCATCCCAACCCAGGAGGCTTAGGAATCACATACACTCAAAAAATGTGCATCATAAATCTACAATTCTTCCATAAGGTACCCACAGAATCTGTGTTTGCAGCCATTTTCTTTAATTAGAAATAGCTAATAGCTACTAAGTTGATTCT
This sequence comes from Hypanus sabinus, assembly GCF_030144855.1. Taxonomy (NCBI): domain Eukaryota; kingdom Metazoa; phylum Chordata; class Chondrichthyes; order Myliobatiformes; family Dasyatidae; genus Hypanus; species Hypanus sabinus. Next base: position 50,923,164 of record NC_082707.1, read on the forward strand.
TCCTCAAACACCATCTGTTTCTGCTTAGCTCCATCCTCCTGGAATTCTAGGTGTGTCTTACCTATTCTAACCTATTTCCAAGAAGCACTCTGGGCTGATTGCAGGTGTGCTTTGGGATGAGAAATAACAAATTCTCCAAAAGATGCAAATTTTCCATGCTGAAGCAAATCAAAGAAAGTCCTTTGTCATGGAGTTCTTTTATTTGCAATAAATCTTTCTTCAACTTGCCATACTATTTTTGAATTAGAAACTTCCCATTTTCATGTGGCTTATTTGACCCTGGTATTTTCTTCATCCTGCATGTCTCATTCAATTTAACTCTAATGAATTGCATGCATGAAACAGGGAAAACTTGGTAAATAATGTTGTGCTGCTAACATGCAGTCACAGGAAAGGTATGACACAAAAGAGAATTGTGCATCTGCCATGTTCATAGTGACCGAAATGGAGTTATGGTGTCTGATCCCACTTTCCAATACTTGGTCCATAGCCCTGAAGGCTTCAGCTCATCATATACCCTTCCAGAAGCTGTTTGAATTCTACAAGATTATCCATTTCAACTTCATTTAAGAACAGAGTTCTAGATCCTTATTATTTAAATGTTAAAATAAGATGTCTGGAGACTACAAGAAAGATAAATTACTTTTATATTGACTTTAGGTAACCCTACTGAAAATGGCACCGATCTTCTTTCCTAAATTCTCCCCCACCCATTAGGCCCTATTCTCTCCTTAAGTATACATAGAGCAAAAAGAAGGACCTAGTGCTTTCCCAGTATATATGATGGATAAACTCTTCTCAGGCTTCTGGCTGGGTTAAGATATTGATTACAACCAACGTTTGGTAACAAACTCTGCCATCTTCATCAGGGATGATGCCTGGGCATGTCTAGTCAGGGGGTATTTATACCATTGTAGTCCACCTCTCCTGATTGGATGAGGACTAACCAGTCAGGTTTCTACTCACCCACTTTACTTACAATCAAATTCCAGTTCTTACTTAGAGTGAGACTTTCAGCTTTGTTAAAATTCTTTTCCTCTAGTTTTATTTCAATGGCTTCCTTTACCAGGCGGTCCCAAAAGCCTCTGGCTTGGCACAATAGTTTTGTGCTGTCAAAGTTAATCCTATGGCCATTGCAAATGCAGTGTTCTGATACTACCAATTTCTCAAGTCATGCATTGTGTGGGTCAAAGATGATCTGGGACTTGGGTCAGCTGGCGTTGCAGGATTCTCTACAAATGCAGAGCAGTATATATTGGCCAGATGGGATGCATGGTAGAAACCCACATCAAGGAGCACAGGAGGTGTTTCTGTTCCGGTTACCCAGAGAAATCGGCGGTAGCAGAACACTGCATTCTCAATGGCCATAGGATTGACTTCGAACTCGATTTTAAACAAGGTGGGAGAATGGAAACATTGATTGGATGAAGACTAACCAATCAGGAGGGATTGACTGCCACTGGACTAGACAAACCCAGGCATCATCCCTGAAGAAGATGGTAGAGTTTGTCATTGAAACATCAGTTATAATCGATACCTTTACCCGGCTAGAATCCAGAGAAGAGTTTATTTATCAAACATAGAGGAATACTAAAGATAATATGTTAGGCCATTATACACAGATAGATGAGAAATGTAACTTTTCATCTTCAGCCAGACTTAATGTGGTTAGATCAAATACAACAATAATAATTTTATATAAATATAATCAATGTTCTGTTAGCAACCTCAAGATCACAGTGAGATAGTTTCAACTCCAACACTGCAGGTCCAAATGTTCTTACCAAAATGGGTGTCAAGAATTAGTAATGTTGTATAAAGTTCTGTTTTCTGGAAAGTGGTGCGCGACTGTGACACTTAGCTGTCAGAGAGGAGAAACATATGTTCTATTTTTCCAGGCTGTGATCTGGTACACACCTACAGCATTGCAAGTATGTGTGCATATTTATACATATTATTAATTAACAACTTTAATTGACCAATAAAAATATCCCCAGATATATCTGCCAAATAGGTACACAAAGGATTATGTAACAGCGAGGTTATTTAGCGTTTATTCATGTGCTGATATAATTTTACAATGCAACACACTTCTGCAGTAAATGCAGAGGACAATCACTTTAAATCACAGATGAATAGAGAACCCACTGCATTTAAGCAAGTGAGCCTTGAATTCATTTACCAGAAAAGTTGAGAGTTCACTAATGGAGACAGAATGGCTGCTTGATTTGGAATACAGCATTGTTGCAACAGCCATTTGGAGCAGTTACTTTATGTCATTCTGGTTCTGGAAGCCTTTTAAACAGCATACTTTTAGTATGTGCTCTGGGTTTTGTCAGCTTCACGCACATCAAACAGCAAAACACTTAAGAGTATCTCAATTCATGGACATGCTCAGCTTCTCTTTATCAGTGTTTGTGCCTTCTTTTCACTTCAGACTCGACAAATAGGCTTCTATTCATTTCAAGAAAATGCAGTGTGTTCAGAAACTGCACTTCCAAGCCAGGATATTTTCAACATTGACATATTGGGCTTGTAACATTCATAGTAACGCAGAGTCCATAATCTATTGTACAAAAACAGAAGACGGCTTTGATACCTATGCTCAGCTTCTCTGATGGATAACCAGGGCATCCAGGTCATATCTTCAGGATTTGTTCAGCCTGTGGGTGGCTCTTTGTTAACTGATAAGTAAATGAACTCTTCACCCACTAAGGAGAAAAAGAAATTATTTTTGCCATTCCGTTTGCTGCTGGAAAAATCAGTACTGAGAGTTAACATGGTTAATACCGTATTTCCCAACTATGCCTCCTTCCTAAGTGATATATTTTATCAAAAGGGTATCAGGTTAGAATGAATAAATGAAAATAAATAAATCACTGAAATGTAAAGTTATTTCAGGGCTTAACAACGCTGATGCAGGGGTAAAGGTTCTTCTTGCTGGGACGTCAAAACCAGAAGCACAACCTCAAAATAAGAAGGCAATCATTCAGAACTGAGAGAAAATAGCTCCTAACCAGAAGGAAGTGAATCACCCACGAGTCTCCACATATTCTTGTGTCAATATAGCATGTCCACAATGTTGAGCAGAACAATGTGCATCAGCATACACCAAGACACCAAGAAATAACAGCAAATAAACTGCTTCCACACTCATCCCCACCACATGTGCACAAATACTCTCTCTTTCTCTCTTACACACACACATTCTCTCACACAACGTTGTCTCTCTGGCACACACACTTCCTCTCTCTCACACACATAACACCCATTCTCTCACATACACACACTCTCTCCCATTCACACATACTCACACACTCACGCACCCTTTCTCTCACATACACACACACACGCACACGCACATGCACACGCACACGCACATGCACACGCACACGCACACGCACACCTTTCACTCATCTCCTGTACTTCTCTTTATTTTATTTTCTGTTTTCTTTTCCTGGAAAATTACACTGTCAAGGAAAGTTCTGAAAGATAGCTGCACCATGTCTGGCTGGAACACACTCAATGAATCAGATTGTATGCCCATAGCTAGAATTAAACCTAACTTGTCTTTAGTATAATAGCTTTCCTTTAAAGGAAATGTTCTTCTTACTTCAAAGCAGTGTGCACCAACATCAGATCTATATTTTTGAAATAGTTGCATAATTTTTAAAAAAATTCTTCTTATTAACATTTCTTTAACAATGATCCTGAAAATTAAAATACAATGAATTCCAGTTAATTGGGACACTTTGGGGCAGGACATCTTGGCGCAATTAAATGACTCTCCCAATTAGCTGAAGTTTCATGGAAATAATTAAAAAGCTATATAAAAGATAAACTGAGTAACAAATTATGCATTTAAATGAAATTCAGAACAAATTAGAACACTACCAATAATACTACAAAATTGTGTATTTGTTCCTAATAGTTATCAACGGAGGAATTTATCCAGTGTATGCAATGAACAAAATCACTGCAGCCACTGGGTGCAGAAAATGGACTGCCATTACTCAATGCTACTGATGATTGCATCCTCCAGATCATCATTTTCATTGTAACATTCAAGATGATTGTCAATAACTTCAAATTCTTCATAGCTCCTAACTTCATGAAGTAGTGAAATAGTTTCATTTTTACTCATGGCCATTTCTGGCATCTCCAAGCCTGAATGCTTGAAACTGCAGTGAGCAAACAGCTCTGAATTGTCTTTGCTTATTTCATGCTAACGCTCAGTGACAAAAATCACTGATTTATGAACACAAACTGATGCTATTTAAAAACTGTTTGCACTGAGTGCAGTGTAGTGTCTAACAATCACATAAGTGCTAGTCAGAACCTTTTTAGCAACAAATTAAGTAGCATAGTCTCCCAAATAAACAAAGATAATCTCAGCAATTTTCTCAGTCAGTTTTTGTTCTTTGAGAGTTATCCCAAATAAGCAGCAGCCCCAGTTAACCAGTGGCCCAATTAACCGGAATCGTCTGCAATGTTTTCTGGAGAAGTGAAAGGAATACTTCCAGATAAGCTGCAGAGATAAGCACCTGCAGCATTACGATGGTAATTCTGTATGATCTATGATGGCAGGTTACTATATGGCTGACCTTCAAACATGAAATAAACAAAGTGACCATCAATCCAAAATGAAAAAAGTAATTTAAAAATCATAAAAGGTACTAGATAACAAAACATTGTTTATAATCTGGCAACAGAAGTTGAGTAAGTAAACTATGAGAGATCTTTATTTTCTAAACAAATTTGACAGGCCAGAAAAAAGAGCAAGCTAGTCAGAACCTACGCCATGCCAGGAATGCACCCAGTGGCTATTTTATTTAGTACACCTGCGCACCTGCTCGTTAATGCAAATATCTAATCAGCCAATCATGTGGCAGCAACTCAATGTATAAAAGCATGCAGGCTTGGTAAGAGATTCTGTGGTTGTTCAGAATGAGGAAGAAATGTGATCTAAGTGACTTTGACTGCAGAATGATAGTTGGCGCCTGACAGGGTAGTTTGAGTATCTCAGAAACTGCTGCTCTCCTGGGATTTTCATGCACAACTGGCTTTAGGGTTTACAGAGACTTATGCAAAAAGCAAAAAACATCTAGGGAGAGGCAATTCTGTGAGCAAAAATGAGAGAGGTCAGAGGAGAATGGCCAGTCTGGTTCAAGCTGACAGGAAGGCAACAGTAACTGACATATCCAGGCGTTACAACAGTGAAGAGCATCTCTGAGTGCAGTGCATATTGAAACTTATAGCGGTTGGGTCACAGCAGCAGAAGACCATGAACATACACTCAGCAGCCCTTTTCTTGGGCATAGGAGGTAGATAATAAAGTGGCTGGCAAGTGTGCAATGGGTTTCAACTCCTGGACGCAGAGGTTGGTGGGGTGGTAGATGAGGATAAATGGAATCCTATCCCTGGTGGGAGAAGGGGTAAGAGCAGACATGTGTGAAATGGAAGAGATGTGATTGAGGGCAGCATCAGCCATTTTATTTGCTGGGTGAGACATAAATGATAATGAGAGGGCAAGTGGACAGGCTGATTTCCCTTCATCTTGGATGGCAAGTTCAAGTTTATTGTCATCTGACTAAATATATACTGTATACATCTAAATGAAACAACATTTCTCTGGACCATGATACAACCACAAAATATATATCATACCAGCACATAAAACTAACTATTGCCACAAATAAGTCAATAAAATATAAAATGTAATTCAAAGTGCATGTATTATGGTGCACAGGTAAACAGTAAACAGTACAATAAACAGTAAACATCGCGCTGTTCTGGAGGTGAGATCTTGGTAGTGACAGGGTATCGTTACTCCCACAGCCCGAGGGAAGAAGCTGTTACCCAGTATGGCAGTCTTAGTTCCGATATTTCAAATTGTGCATAGGAGGCATTCAACCTATCAGGAAGGGAGGAGTAGATATCATCGCCACACAGGGTGGACTTGTAATCTGTTCTGGTCTGCGTGCCTTGCCGCATGCTCTGCTTGTCCTGGTATCACAAAGGCATCTGTGAATTTTCTGTGGGTACTCTTGCTTTGCCTTCCTGATGGCATGTAAGAGTGCAGCTCTTGCAGACCGCAGGGTCATCCTATCCCCTGATCTGAAGGCGGGGTCTCGATCCCTAGTCAGCTATAGTTTCTGATTTGCCCTGGCAGTGTAGTGTTGAATGACAGTAACGTCCTCAATGCTTTTTCCTATATGGTCAGTCACCTATTCCATCTGTCTGTCTGTCTAGGTACCATATCTGATGCGAACATTGGTGACCATGGTTTTCCATACAGATCTATTCCTTGTTCTTTGGATGACTTCCATCTCCTTGATGTGTAGCCACCTGGCCAAGCTTTTGATGTACATAAGCCGGGATCTTCCTCTCAGTTTGCTCCCTTCGATCCTTCCAGAGAGTATAAGTTTTTCTAGTTCACCTTTCTGAGTTGTCTTTCTCTTATTGTTGGTATGAGTGATCTAACTGCTTGGGCTCTTCTGAGAACTTAATTTGATGTATGTATAGTCCATGATATTTTTAACATTCTCCTATAGAACCATAATTCAGCTGCTTCTAGTCTCTTTTCCATTGCTGGGGAAATGATCCAGCGTTCACTTCCATAGGTCAGGATAGAATAAATGTAGCACTGCAGTATTCTGTTTTTAGTGTAGATGCTCATCTTTCTGTCTGTTAATATGGTCTTCATTTTCTGGAAAGCTTCTTTCGCCATTGCTATTTAGTATTTGATATCTGTGTCGCACCTGCCATCACTTGTTATTTGGCTGCCAAAATATCTGAATTTGTTGACTTGTTTGTTGTTTGTATTTCCAATCTTGATCACACATTGTGGGATGTTTGTCTTTCTAGAGGTGATCATGCTTCCTGTCTTCTTGGTGTTGATTGAAAGGCCTCTGTGATTACTTTCTGCTGTAGTTCTTGAAGTTTTCTTTTTGAGTCAGCTATTAGTACGATGTCATCTGCATATCTGATGTTATTTATATTGTTACTGATTACATAGGTTCTTTAATATTGACGTGATGATTGTAGGGAGCTACCCCCCCCCCCCCCCCCCCCGAATATGATCCAGTCCATGCTTTCAAAACAGTCCTGTATCACTGATGTGGCACCTTCTGGCCAGGTCCTGATCTCCTGGTAAACTGGTTTAACTTGTTTAACTAGTGGTCTATATGCAGGGATTAGCAAAATAGATATGTGATCTAAGTACCTGAGGTGAGGGTGGAGGTGGGCACAGCCTTTAAGGTCCACAAATGTTGGTATAGAGGCCCCATGTGCAACCTAAGCACTAAGGGTTCAGATGATGATGATGACAAATGTTGATATAACCCAAGTATAATATATTCTCTCCTCTGGCTGCAAAGTTGACAAGCTGGTAGAACTTTGTCAGAACGTTTTCAAGTTGGAATGATAGGAGTCACCGGCAACAGTGAAGAAACCATCGGTGGCTTTGAGGTCGCAGATGGTGCCATAGGGCTACTACAGCACTTCTGCAGCACTACCACAGAGGCATGTAAAGAGCAGCAACCCCAATGGCAGTGAGCTCCCTTGGTAAGCAGAGCAGCCTGCACCTTACCATTGAAAACTTTAACGGTGGCGAGTAGTGGGACATTAGTACCGAACCATTCATACGCAGCTCTTACTGACGTAGGCACACAGATCTCCTCCGTAGTTCTTACTGGGTAACTCAGCGTTTCTGCCCACCCACATGAGATTAGTCTTTCTAGCTGGATGGCTGTGCCTCGAATAGTGTCCTGGAGCCACGTTTCTGTCAGGATGAGTGTACAACAATCCTTCATCTCTCAATGGTTCAGATGCAGACACAAGAAATCCATTTGATTTGAGAGTGATTGAACATTAGTAAGTAGAAGCATCTGGAGTGCAGACCTGTAGGGATCTGATTTCTGTCTCACTCGAATACCAGCCCACTTCTGTGTCCTCACACACCACTTACAAAGTCCGATGTCCACTGATAATTGTACTATGCTTCATTATCCTACATGCTAGTGAGTTAGACATGCAGATTTTAGTGTTCTTTATGATCAGCAGCGTTTTTCATCATAGAAAAGATGAACAGGACAAGAAATTTCACTGTTGATTGTAGCAGGAGAGGCCACCGCAACCATGTTCACTGCCATTTTGTGAGATCTTAATACCAAAGAATAATAATACCAAATACTTAAATCATTACACCAAATATTTAATACCACCAAAACACTCAACAGCCTTCATCATATTATTGGCAAATCATTTCCCTGAGCTTTGCACCACTTCACTTCTCCTCCATCTGAATTTTCATTCACATCTCCAAACATACCCTCCCGAGTTTGCTATTCATTCCCATATTTTTCTCACCCTTGTATAATGTGGCAAGGGACTTGATCTGCATTAATGGCTCCCTCATTACTTACAGCTGTATTTGATATAACACATTTCTACAGTGACTTTGTTAGTGAGTGCTTAGGCCCCCATCCAAACATGTCTTCAAATCATTTTGGCCACTGAAAACTTTTCATTCACCTTCTGTAATACTGTTAACTTTTTCTATTTCCTCCACTAAAAATGGATGAAAGATGATACTCTACTACCCCAAAAATGAAAATTACCTTCTCTACATCTGTACCATTGTCATTGTGGAGCAATCATGACAGCATATATCCTGAGGCATTCTGTTTGGATGCTCAGTATCCATGTCTATAATTGGATCTGTCAATTGACATACACAATGATATGTAACTTTATGTATCATTGTGTATGTCAAATAACATAGGTGGTGCAGTCGCAGTTGAATCAGCACAAGAGGTCTCACACATTAGCAAAGGCAAATAGAAATATGGCAGATACAAGTGGAGTAGCTATTGTTGGAGTGAATCCGTGTTGGAGTGGGTAGGCTTTGGCTCTTTAGGTTTGGGCAAGGTAAGTATCTGGTAAGTTCCTTCTTCGCTCTTCCTTCTTCATGTGTTAGTACATAGTTAGAGCAGCAAGAATGGTTCCAGGGGCCATGTTTTGTTCTTTGTGTGCATTGTGGGAATTCTGGAAGACCTCCAGACTCCCAGATAACCACATCTGCTCCAAGCTGCAGCTCCTCAGAGAACAAGCTAAGGAACTGGAGCTGCAGCTCAATAACCTTCTGCTCACAGGAGAAATTGAGGAGATGAAAGATAGGACCTCTAAGAGGCTAGTCAACCCCAAGATGCAGTAGGGGTAATGAAAATAGGTGACTGTCTGGAGAGGAAGGTGAGGTGGGCAGCCAGTGCAGAATACAACTGTGGCTATTACCCTCAATAATAAATATACCATTTTGGATGCTGGTGAGGGGTTAGCCTACCATGGGGAGGAAACACCAACCGAGTCTCTGGTACTGAGGTTCAGAAGAGAAGTAAGACGAAGAGGACTGCAGTAGTAATAGGGGATTCCATAATTAGAGGAGCAGACACAAGATTCTATGGACACAATAGAGACATGCTAGGGTCAAGGATGTCTTAGATCAGTCTACTGCATTCTAAAGGGGAGGATGGGCAGCGAGGCATCTTTGTACACATTGGCACCAGTGATATAGGAAGTAAAAACAAGGAGGTCCTGAAAGAGAAACCAAGGAGCTACCTAGAAAATTGAAAAGCCGGACCTCCAGGGTAGCAATCCCTAGATTGCCGTCTGTACCACGGGCCAGTGAGGGTAGGAATAGGATGATTTGGCAGATGAATGCATGGCTGAGAAACTGGTGCAGCGGATAGGGATTCAAGTTTCTCAATCATTGGGGTCGCTTCTGGTGAAGGAATGACCTATACAAAAGAGACCAATAACTTTGCGGGCAGGTTTTGTTAGAGCTGTTGGGGAAGGTTTTGACTGGGGCATGAGTACTGGAGTGATAGAGCTGAAGGTAGAGCTGTTGATTTACAAGCAGAGTCAATGTGTAGTGAGATTGCTAGGAAGGACAGGCAAGACAATTGCAGTCATTGGGACAAATTGCAATGTAAAATGGGGATAAAATTGAAAAGGGTGTTGGATACACTATTGAAGGTTCTATACTTGAATGCACACAGTATACGGGATGAAGTAGATGATCTTTTTATGCAGTTAGAGATTGGCAGGTATGACATTGTTGGCATCACTGAGTCGAGGCTCCCAAAAGATTAACATCCAAGGATATACATTTCATCAAAAGGACAGGTGGGTAGGCAGACGTGGTGGCATGGCTCAGTTGCTAAATTATGAAATGAAATCCTTAAAGAAAGAAGTGATCAGAAGATGTAAATTATGTGTGGGTAGAGTTAAGAAACTGTAAGTGTAAAAAGGCATTGGTGGGAGTTACATACAGGCCTCCAAAAAATAACCAGGCTGTGGGCTAAAATATTTTGAGGGGAAATAGAAAAGGCAATATTATGATAATCATAGGGAATCTCAATGTGTAGACAGATTAGGAAAATCAGATTGGTGTTAATTTTGAATTCAGGGGATCAGCTATTCTAGATTGGGTCTTGTGTAATGAACCAGATTTTATCTGGGATCTTAGCATAAAGGAACCCTTAGGAGGCAGTAATCACAATATGAGAGAATACATCCTGCAAATTAAGAGAGAGAAGCTAAAGTCATGTGCATCAGTATTACAGTGGAGTAAAAGGAATTAAAGAGGCATGAGAGAGGAGCTGGGAAAAGTTGACTGGAAGGGCCACTAGCAGGTGTGACAGCAGAGGAGCATCAGCTGGAGGGTTTCAGAAGCAATTTGGAAGGTACATCACAAAGGAGAAGTTTTCTGAAGGCAGGAGGACACAACCATAGCTGATAAGGGAATCACAGCCAACATAAAACCAAAAGAGATGACATATAATAGAGCAGAGATCAATGGGAAGATAGAGAATTGGGAGATTTTTAAGAACCAACAGAAGGCAAATAAAAAAAAACATAAGGGTGGAAAAGATAGAATATGAAGTTAAACTAGCCAATAATATCAAAATAATGTCAAAAGATTTCTAAGATATATAAATAGTAAAAGAGAGGTGAGAGTACATATTAGACCCCCGGAAAATGATGGAGAGATAGTAACAGGGGACACAGACATGGTGAATAAACTGAATAAATACTTTACATCAATCTTCACCATGGAAGACAGCAGCAGTACATCAGAAGTTCGAGAGTGTCAAGGGGCAGAAGTAGTGCTTTTAGTATTACTAGGGAGAAAGTGTTTGGGAGACTGGAAGGTCTGAAGATAGATAGAACTTCTGGTCTGGATGGACCACACCCTAGCATTCTGAAAGAGGTAAATGAAGAGGTTGTGGAGACATTAGTAAAGATCTTTGAAGAATCATTAGATTCTGGAATAGTTCTGGAGCTTTGGAAAATGGAAAATGTCACTCCACTCTTCAAGAAAGGAAAGAGGTGGAAGAAAGGAAATCATGGGCCATTTAGCTTGACCTCAGTGATTGGAAAGATGCTGGAGTCAATTGTTAAGGGTGTACCTGGAGGCACATGACCAAATAGGCCAAGTCAGCATAGTTTCCTTAAATGAAAATCTTACCTGACAAATCTGTTAGAAGTATTTGAAGAAATAACAAGCAGGATAGTCAAAGGAGAGTTGGTTGATGTGTACTTGGATTTTCAGAAAGCCTTTGACAAGATTCCGCACATGAGGCTACCTAACAAGCTGAGAGCCTGTGGTATTAGAGGAAAGATTCTAACATGAATAGAGCATTGGCTGATTGGCAGGAGACAAAAAGTGGGAATAAAGGGAGCCTTTTCTGATTGGCTGCCAGTGTCTAGTGTTCCAGAGGGGTCAGTGATGGGTCCGATTCTTTTTACGTTGTATGTCAATGATTTGGATGACGGAATTAATGGCTTAGTGGCCAGGTTTGTAGACAATCTGAAGATAGTGGAAGGGCAGATAGTGTTGAGGAAGCAGGGAGGCTTTAGAAGGGCTTGAACAGATTAGAAGAACGAACAATTAAGAAGCAGATGGAATACAATGTCAGCTATGGTCATGCACTTTGGTAGAAAGAATAAAAGCATAGATTACTTTCTAAACGAGAAGAAGATTCAGAAATCTGGGTGGAAAAGGACTTGGGAGTCCTCATGCAGGATTCCCTAAAGGTTAATTTACAGGGTGAGTCAGTGGTGAGGAAGTCAAATGCAACGTTAGCATTCATTTTGAGAGACTAGAACAGGCATGGGCAAACAACGGCCTGGGGGCCATATGCGGCCCGTTAAGCTTTTTAATCCGGCCCGCAGAACTTGATGAAATTATATTAATAAACCTTGTTAACATTTTTTCCCTGCAATTCTGTTGTTTTCCCAATAGATGACGCACTCTATATACATTGACCTTTGTTGAGGTGCAGCGTATTACTCCACATTTGCGCTTTACTCTTTGTTCGGCTCAACCTACTTGTGTGAACAGGCGTTCAGCGTTATGAACATCAACAAAGCCAGCCACAGATCCAAGTTAACTGACCAACACCTCAGATCCATCCTGAGAATCGCCACAACAAAACTAAATCCAGACTTTGATGCGCTGGCTAAAAAGGGAGACCAACAACACTGTTCCCACTGAAATTAAAAATAATTTTCTTCGTTGTGTTATGTAAAAAATGCATTTGAAAATATTTTTTTCAATAAGTCTTACATGTTACATGTCATTTCTGTTAAGTGATGGACATGAGTAGTGCGCAGGTGCACGTACGTTCTCAAAATAAAAAATGCGCTCCAGATCAAATAACGCGCTCCACATACTGGCGTTCTGTCCTGTTCTGTCCTTGTGCTGGTCGTTGTTGAGTTTTGGCACAGGGGACAATTGAATAAGAAGGAGCAGGACAAGTAGACCTGCATCTCCTACCGTTTTTGAAATAAAGACTGTCAGGAGGAGAGTGATGATGATAATATCTTGAAGGATAACAGAATTTTCAGTGCTTTAAAATAATAACTGTTACTATTAAAAAAAGCTGTATTTTATTCATTTAATTTTCAGTGTTTTAAAAGTCATTTCAATAAATAGCTAAATACCATGGGACTTCAAAGACAGATATTTTGTTGTAATGCATTTGTTCATTTTCAATTGAAATTAAAGCACATGTTTTCTACATATCCCACGATATTTTATTTTCTCTTATGAGGTGTATTACCAAAACACTCCGTCCATCTGCTCCTGGTCCGGCCCCCCTGTCAAATTTTAGAACTCTTTGTGGCCCACAAGTCAAAAAGTTTGCCCACCCCTGGACTAGAATATAAAAGTATATGTTTAATGCTGAGGCTTTGTAAGATGCCTGTTAGGCCTCATTTTGAATATTGTGAGCAGTTTTAGGCCCTTTATTTAAGAAAAGATGGAGACGGTTCAGAGGAAATTCATGATAATGATTACAAGAATGAAAGGCTTATTGTATCAGAAGAGTTTAATGGCTCTGGGCCTTTATTTGCTGGAATTTCAAAAAATATGGGGACATCTCATTGAAACCTATAAAATGTTGGAAACCTAGGTAGAATGGAAATGGAAAGGATTTTTCCTAAGTGGGGGAGACTTGGACCAGAGGGCACAGCCTCAGAATAGAGGGGCATCCATTTAGAAATGAGATGAGGAGGAATGTCATTAGCCAGATGGTGGCGAATCTGTGGAATTTGTTGCCACAAGCAACTGTGGAGGCCAAGTCATTGGGTGTATTTAAGGCAGAAGTCCATAGGTTCTTGATTAGTCAGGGGCTGAAACATTATGGGAAGAAGGCAGGAGAATGGGCTCGAGTGGGAATTGAACCAGCCATGATGAAATTTGGAGCTGACTCAATGGGCCAAATGGCCTAATTCTGCTCTGATGTCTTATGGTCTTATAACTTTACATTCTTACGAAGTTGTGGAGATCCAGCTATCTCTGAATACTCTGACAAATTTCTATTGGTGTAATGCTGAAAGTATCCTATGGTTATGCCATGGTCTGCTATGGCAATTTCAATATGGAGGGGTGTAAGAAGCTACAGAGAATAGAGGACTCTGCCCAATACATCAGTGGTACATCCCTCCCCACTGTTGGCATTATCTACAGGTGGCACTGCCTCAAGAGGGCAACGTCTGTCATCAAGGATCCACACCATCTGTGCCATGCCATCTTCTCAATGCTACCATTGAGCAGGAGGTGTTGACACCTGAATTCACACATCACCAGCTTCAAGAATAGCTGCTTCCCTTCAACCATTCACCTTGTGAACCAACAAGCACAACTCTAATCACTAGATTTAGCAAGACTGTGAACACTTTGATCAGTTTGCACTAAAACGGACCCTGCTTTATTTTTGTTCCAATTGCGTTCCTTCTTGTAAACTATTGTACTTAATTTATGTATTATATCCTTTTACACCTAAAAAAGAGAAAGCATAAACATCACAATCTGATGTACTTAATTGCTCATGAGTTATGAATGCCTGAAGGATTTAAATCCACAGTTACAGAATTTTTATTTTATTTAAAGAAATCTGTGCATAGTTAAACCAAGTACAACTAATTCATTGTAAAATCAGAGAAACACTGCCTGTGGTAATGAAGTTTTGGTAACCTTATGCTACTTGAGTCTATGTTTCCTCTATGGTACAGTGCTGTTTTATAGCGTTCCTCCAATCTGCAGTGGGAAATTCCATTTGTCAACTAGCTGAGGGACGAAAGGAAGTAACTTTAATATACTTATCCCACCATCTCCATTCCTTTAGGATTTCCTCCTATTTTCTTACTGCTTCTGATCCTTCACAGCTTATTATAGCTCTTCCTTTTCCAACTAACTAACCTACTAGTTAGTTCCAAAGGGTTTCCTCTTGATAAAATTCAAATAACTGTTTCTGTCAAGAGAAAAGAAAATTAATTCAAGAGCGTTTTTTTTCAGTGAGCCAGCTTTTAAAAAACATTAATCCACCTCTGACTTTGACATATAGTTTACTTTATGCAAATCCTCTGAGAACAACCTGATAAAGCCCAAGCTAACATTCAAACTAATCTGCAGGTAATTTGACTTTTATTCTTTCAACATGGGAAAAATTAGTGAGGAATTATGAAAATGAGAATGAGTTCATCCGTAGGAATGGCTTTCTGGCAAATATATCAGAGAAACACCTCACAAATATTTTTCAAGGATAATAAAACAAGGAATTACAACAGTTTAATTCCTTAATTATTTATTTTATGTTTGTTACGTTTTTACCAAGAGAATCTCAACTCAAGGTTTTGAACAAGCTCTACTGAGGTAACGGGAGTTCTTCCTGCCAGATTCCCTTTTCTCTTCTATAATTAGTAGTGTCTTTTGCTGTGTATAAACAAATACAGTTCACTAATATAACCTAAATAAATCAGATTTGCAGTTTTATGGGTTGGTATACTCCATAATCCATAAATGATGATGATGTTACCCCATAAAAACAGTCATGTGGAGCAACACTTCAGATGCTCATATTATTGCTGTTCTTCCAAACTTTTATTACTTGATTGTGGTTACTATTCACTTTCACTGTGAAAAATAGTCATCAATCACCAAAATTCTTTCCCAGACCAACTTCAGTCTTTAATAGTAGCTAAATAAAATCTTCAATAAATTTCTATTTAAAAAGTTAATAGTGATTTTCATGATGTGGTAAAACTACAATGGATTTTCAATAGGATGATTTTTTAATACAGTAGACACAATGATTAGAGAGGTACTTGTCTGCATGGGTATTTACAGGCCAAGTGGCCTGATACTGTGTTGTTTGACTCCAACTCTATCACTGGCACCAGATCCATAACTTCTGAAGGATGATTTGTAAAGAAAACTAATTTGATCTTTATTTTATCAGCTTTTAAAATAAACAACAAAACCAGAGGAGAAAATCACTTGACATTTGAGGGAAGAATAAAAATCATGGATTTCGAAGCTTTAGCTATTTCAAATTGCACGTTACCACCTGTGAGGAAAGGACTATTGCCTGCAAAGGTACTCGCTGTCAATGTTAAATCTATGCAAATATCCAATAGTAGTAAGGTATTTTCTTCAAAAAAAAATCAGTATAAGGTATTTTCTTTTTGTTGGGCAAAATGAAGTACCTCAGCAGACAGTGGAGCCTTATCAATTTCCACTTAATGCACGGTAATGTTATGTTTTGCAACTCTAAAACATAAAGATAATAGAAAGGAAAAAGGAGAATGCATCTTAGATTCATTTTCACTTTAAGTGAGGCACTCATATCATGTGATGGAGTGATAATGTATGCCATTTGCACACTTTTACATACAAGGCATAATCAATTATTTAAACAAAGAAGAATGCTTATTCAAATATATTTACAATATTACTCAAATATTAATGAAATATTAAATACACAACAGTCCCCCCTGCTTAGCTATAAACGCCAAATTAATATGGAATGCATCTCAACTTACATACATATGATATATATGTTATCAAATAATACAGCTTTATACAACTATAATATAGATATCCACAGCAAGTGAGACTTGTGACTGTGGAACAATCTCAGGCTCTAAAGCCTTCTTCTTGGTGGTAGGAGTTGGAGTTGCCCCTGGGACTGCAAGAATTGGTTCTGACAGATCTGGGCATCTTCTCCTTTTCTCAGTTTTTCTCTTTGGATCTACTTTGACCTTTGCTTCTCTCCTTGTCCCAGTTTCTCTCTCTTGATCTTGCTCTGTTTCTTTCTGTCTGCCTTTCTCTTTAATGTCTTTCTCATTTTTATCACATTTTCTCTCTTTCTTCTAGATTCTTGTATCTCTGACTTTAGGTTTCATTTATCCTCTTCCATTTCCATCTTCTCTTTCTTTTCCTTTTTCTTCTTTCTAGGATGTGTATCTTGATCTTGGGAAGGTGTATTTAGGTCAATGGAGTATTCTATTGTAGCGGTGTGCTACACGCAGCGCTAAAATTACGACACGGAGTCGGTAACTGCAGTCGAAGGAAAAAACTTTATTCGAAAACTTCAGCCTCATTTTTAAGCCTCTGTCCACCGGCCCCCCATGGCGCAGAGCCTCCAAAGCTCTGTGCTCGCAAACCCCCGTAGGCTATCTAATTGTGAGTCGGTTCAGATGCGCCAGGAAATGGGTCGCCACATAACACCCCCCCCCAGAACCGGCGATACACCCCCCAATGTCCACAGTCTGGGCCAGAACCTGCTTGGGAGGTCGGCCTCTGCGCCGAGGCGCCGGAAACTCGGCCAGTTGCGCCAGGTCCACATGGGCCGGTTTGAGGCGGTCCACCGTGAAAACCTCCTCTTTCCCCCCAACGTCCAGCACGAACGTGGACCCGTTGTTCCGGAGCACCATAAACTGCCCCTTGTATGGCCGCTGCAGCGGCGGCCGATGCCCGCCCCTTCGTACAAACACAAACTTACAGTTCTGTAGGTCTCTGGGTACGCAGGTCGGGTGCCGCCCGTGCTGTGAAGTGGGTATGGGGGCCAGGTTACCGAGCTTCTCGCGTAGTCTGCCCAGGACTGCTGCGGGTTCTTCCTCTTGCCCCCTTGGGGCTGGTAGGAACTCCCCGGGGACGACCAGGGGCGCGCCGTATACCAACTCGGCCGACGAGGCGTGCAGGTCGTCCTTGGGCGCTGTGCGGATGCCGAGTAGGACCCAGGGAAGCTCGTCCGCCCAGTTGGCTCCTCGCAGGTGGGCCATGAGGGCCGACTTCAGGTGACGATGGAAATGCTCCACTAGCCCGTTCGACTGTGGGTGGTAGGCAGCTGTGTGGTGCAGCTGAGTCCCCAAAAGGCTGGCCATAGCTGACCACAGGCTGGAGGTGAACTGGGCGCCTCTGTCGGAGGTAATGTGGGCTGGTACACCAAAGCGAGGTATCCAGGTGGCGATCAGGGCTCGGGCGCAAGATTCGGAGGTGGTGTCGGTGAGCGGGATCACCTCTGGCCATCTTGTGAACCGGTCAACGATAGTCAGGAGGTGACACTGGCAGGGGGCCCACGATATCCACATGAATGTGGTCAAAACGCCGGTGGGCGGGATGGAACTGCTGCGGTGGGGCTTTGGTGTGCCGCTGCACCTTGGCCGTCTGGCAGTGCATGCACGTTTTGGCCCATTCACTGACCTGTTTGCGGAGTCCATGCCAAACGAACCTGCTGGAAACCATCCGGACAGTTGTCCGGATGGAGGGATGCGCCAAGTTATGAATGGAGTCGAAAACGCGGCGCCGCCATGCTGGCCGGTGGCGACGTCACAGAGTAGGGTCCTCTCACCTGGGCCCACGGGGAGGTCCTGGAGCTGCAAACCGGAGACTGCGGTTCTGTAACTCGGAATCTCCTCATCCGCCTGCTGCGCCTCTGCCAGTGCGTCAAAGTCTACCCCTTGGGAAAGGGCATGAACGGTAGGGCAAGAGAGCGCATCCGCCACGACATTGTCCTTACCTGAGACGTGCCGGACATCCGTCGTGTATTCAGAGATGTAGGACAGGTGGCGTTGCTGGCGGGACGACCAGGGGTCGGGCGCTTTCGTAAACGCAAAGGTAAGCGGTTTGTGGTCCGTGAACGCGGTGAAGGGCCGACCTTCTAGGAAGTACCTGAAATGCCGGATTGCCAGGTAGAGCGCCAACAGTTCCCGGTCGAAAGCACTGTACTTAAGCTCGGGTGGTCGCAGGTGTTTGCTGAAAAACGCCAGGGGTTGCCAGCGACCTGCGATGAGTTGCTCCAGCACCCCACCGACTGCCGTGTTTGATGCGTCCACTGTGAGGGCGGTAGGGGTGTCCATTCTGGGATGTACTAGCATTGCGGCGTCCGCCAAAGCTTCCTTCGTTTGAACGAAAGCGGCGGCGGACTCCTCGTCCCAGGTAATGTCCTTGCTCGGACCCGACATCAGGGCGAACAGGGGGCGCATGATCCGGGCAGCTGAAGGGAGGAAGCGGCGGTAGAAATTGACCATACCTACGAATTCCTGAAGGCCTTTGATCGTGGTGGGTCGGGGAAAGAGGCGGACCGCATCTACCTTAGCGGGCAGAGGGGTTGTCCCGTCTTTAGTAATCCTGTGGCCCAGGAAGTCAATGGTATCGAGTCCGAACTGGCATTTGGCGGGGTTGATTGTAAGACCGTACTCACTCAGTCGGGCGCAGAGTTGACGGAGGTGGGACAGATGCTCCTGACGACTGCCGCTGGCTATGAGGATGTCATCCAAATAGATGAACGCGAAGTCCAGGTCCCGTCCCACCACGTCCATTAACCGTTGGAACGTCTGTGCGGCATTCTTCAGGCCGAACAGCATGCGGAGGAACTCGTAAAGGCCGAAAGGGGTGATGAGAGCCGTTTTGGGGACGTCGTCAGGATGTATCGGGATTTGATGGTACCCTCGGACGAGGTCTACCTTGGAGAAGATCCGTGCGCCGTGCAGGTTTGCTGCAAAGTCCTGAATGTGCGGCACAGGGTAGCGGTCCGGTGTGGTAGCCTCGTTCAGCCTGCGGTAGTCGCCGCACAGTCTCCAGCCTCCCGTCGCTTTGGGCACCATGTGCAGGGGGGAGGCCCATGGGCTGTCGGACCGCCGGATGATCCCCAATTCCTCCATCCTCTGGAACTCCTCCTTCGCCAGTCGGAGCTTGTCCGGAGGAAGCCGCCGAGCGCGGGCGTGGAGGGGTGGTCCCTGGGTCGGGATGTGGTGCTGTACGCCGTGCCTGGGCATGGCCGCTGTGAACTGCAGTGCCAGAACCGATGGGAAATCCGCCAGGACCCTGGTGAAGTCGTTGTCAGACAGCGTGATGGAGCCAAGGCTGGCAACTGGGCTGCACCCAGGGAGAACGTCTGAAAGGTCTCGGCGTGGACCAGTATCTTCCTGGGCAGGTCGACCAGTAGGCTGTGAGCCCGCAAAAAATCCGCACCCAGAAGCAGTTGGGCTACGGCGGCCAGTGTGAAGTCCCACGTGAACTGGCTGGAGTCGAACTGTAGCTGCACCTGACGGGTGCCATAGGTCCTTACTGTGCTGCCATTCACGGCCCTCAGGTGGGGACCCGGTGCCCTGCTGCGGGTGTCGTAACTCGTCGGAGGTAAAACGCTGATCTCAACCCCAGTATCGACCAAAAACCGGCGTCCCGACCTTCTATCTCGCAAACCCCCGTAGGCTATCTAATTGTGAGTCGGTTCGGATGCGGCGTTTCCCGGGAACTTGCAGGGCGGGCGACAACGGCGGGCTTCTGCGCCCCACCGCTGGTGGTAGAAGCACCAGCGTTCATTGGGCCGGGGGTTGGCGGGCTCTGCGGCCGGGCCTGGACTGGTTTGCTGCCGGGAGCGTGGCTGGGAGATCTGTGCGATGGACACCCCACTCACCTTCTTGGCGTTCCACAGCAAGTCCGCCCGGGCTGCCACCTTCCGGAGGTCACTGAAATCCGCGTCGGATAGCAGCAGGCGTATGTCCTCGGGCAGCTGCTCCAGGAATGCCTGCTCAAACATGAGGCATGTGTGTCCGTCGGCCAGAGACAACATCTCATTCATTAAAGCCGATGGAGGTCTGTCGCCCAAGCCATCCAGGTGCAGTAAACGGGCAGCCCGCTCGCGCCGTGAGAGTCCGAAAGTCCTGAAGAGCAGGGCTTTGAATTCCGTGTACTTGCCGTCTGCCGGGGGCGACTCTACGAACTCCGCGACCTGGGCCGTTGTGTCCTGGTCGAGGGAGCTCACCACGTAGTAGTAACATGTGTCCTCTGAGGTGATCTGGCGAACGTGGAATTGGGCTTCGGCTTGCTGGAACCATAGGTCCGGGCGCTGTGTCCAGAAACCCGGCAGTTTCAACGAAACCGCATGAACAGAGGCGGCGTCGGTCATTTCTGGTCCAAAAATCGTTTGGACCGTCGGGGTCACCAATTGTAGTGGTGTGCTACACGCAGCGCTAAAATTACGACACGGAATCGGTAACTGCAGTCGAAGGAAAAAACTTTATTCGAAAACTTCAGCCTCATTTTTAAGCCTCTGTCCACCGGCCCCCCATGGCGCAGAGGCTCCAAAGCTCTGTGCTCGCAAACCCCCGTAGGCTATCTAATTGTGAGTCGGTTCGGATGCGCCAGGAAATGGGTCGCCACACTATTACTAATCCTTCTATTGCTTCCTTTACAATCTATTCTCTCCTCTTGGTTTCCTCATCTGCAATGTCATCTGACAAATCTTCAGTTTATGTATCTCCATTGACTCTTTTCTTTTTGGCCTTCCATTCATCCAGCTGGGCTTTGGCCTTTGCATCTATTTTCACAAGTGGCTTTTTGTCTCCCACTTGAAGTTCATGCAATAACCTTAATGCACACAGAGTAGTTTCTGTTTCTTTATACTCACACAGCCAAATGCTTGCAACTTCCCTGAAGCTCCTTGAACTCTCTTCCAATTTAAGTAATAGCCTGATTAATTTTTCAGAATCTTTTTTGGATACTTTGCCTACAAAGACTGTTGTTGTTGGACCTCTGCTTTTGTCAGCTATTTTTATACAGAAATGTCCTGTTACGGATATTGACCATTTAGTAAATTATATTGTTTGAATTCCTTTCTTGCAGGATTAATTGCCCTTCACCAGAGAGATTGTTGGATCTCTGTCATTTTTCTGATCCTTACGGTTCCTCCAGGGGTCAAGAATGGCAAGGAGTTTTAATTCTCAATAATCATTTATTTCAAAGTTTAAACAAACATACAAATACCAAGCAAACTAAGTGAAGAGCTGAGAAGCAAAGGAATGAAAACCAAAGAAGGCAAATATAAAAAAGATGGCACCTCAGAATCAGGTTTATTATCAGGTGACATGAAATTTGTTAACTTTGCAGCAGCAGTTCAATGCAGTACATAAACTAGCAGAGAGAGAAAAATAATAATAATAATAAATAAAATTTAGAAAATGGTAATAAATAAACAAGTAAATCAATTACATATATTGAACAGATTTTTTTTTTAAAGTTCAAAGATATACAGAGATACTGTATATATAAATAAAAAGTGAGGTTGTGTCAAAAGATTCAATGTCCATTCAGGAATTGGATGGCAGAAGGGAAGAAGCTGTTCCTGAATTGCTAAGTGTGTCCCTTCAGCCTTCTATACCTCCTACCTGATGGTAACAGTGAGAAAAGGGCACACCCTGGGTGTTGGAGGTCCTTAATAATGGACGCTACCTTTCTGAGACACTGCTCCTGAAAGATGTCCTTGGGTACTTTGTAGGCTAGATTCCAAGATGGAGCTGACTAGATTTACAATCTTCTGCAACTTCTTTCAGTCCTGTGCACCCCACACCCCCCAATACCAGACAGAGACGCAGCCTGTCAGAGTGCTCTCTCTCCATGGTACAACTATAGAAGTTTTTGGGTGCATTTGTTGACAAACCAAATCTCTTCAAACTCCTAATAAAGTATAGCCACTGTGTTGCCTTATTTATAATTACATTGATATATTGGGTCCAGGTTAAATCCTCAAAGATCTTGACACCCAGGAACTTGAAACTGCTCATTCTTCCCACTTCTGATCCCTCGATGAGGATTGGTATGTGCTCCTTTATCTTACCCTTCCTGAAGTCTACAATCAGCTCTTTCGTCTTACTGATGTTGAGTGCCAGGCTGTGGCTGCGACACCACTCCAGTATTTGGCACATCTCAATCCTGTACACCCCTCCTGTCACCGCCTGAGATTTTATCAACAATGATTGTATCGTCAGCAAATTTATAGATGGTATTTGAGCTATGCCTAGCCAGACAGTCATGAGTATATAGCGAGTAGAGCAGTGGGCTAAGCACACACCCCTGAGGTGTGCCAGTGTTGATCGTCAGTGAGAAAGGTATGTTATCTCCAACCCGCAGAGACTGTGGTCTTCCGGTTAGGAGGTTGAGGATCCAATTGCAGAAGGAAGTACAGAGGCCCAGGTTTTGAAACTTCTCAATCGAGACTGTGGGAATGATGGTATTAAGTGCTGAGCTATAGTCAATGAACACCTTGGAAAAATCCTTCGCCTTTTATAATCCAGATAACAGATAAACTACAAATGATTAAACTCGGAAACATGAGGAAATCTGCAGATGCTGGAAATTCAAGCAACACACACAACATGCTGGTGGAACGCAGCAGGTCAGGCAGCATCTATAGGAAGAAGTACAGTCAACATTTTGGGCTGAGATCCTTCGTCAGGACGGTCTCAGCCCGAAACGTCGACTGTACTTTTTCCTATAGATGCTGCCTGGCCTGCTGCATTCCACCAACATTTTGTGTGCGTTAAGTGATTAAACTACAACTTTAGTCATATATTAATTCATCTAATATCTTATAAAAAGTATTTAAAGAGAGTGGTTTCGAACAAGAGGTTAAAAGTGAATAGTAATTTCAAGCTGTTACTTTGCAGTTAGTAAAGCAATTGTCCTTTAGTTATTGGGTGTATTACACATCCTTCCATTAATCCTATCTCATCTCTCTCTAGCATCCTCTATTGTGTAAGGGGATGCTACATTAAAAAAAAACATTTCTTTCTAAAAAAAATCTCACTGGAGATCTCACTCTACTGGCATTAGTACTTACTGCTGCAGTCATCCCAGCCTATCTCATCTGTAGTAAACAAGGGCATCTCCAGGAATCTCACTTCAAAGGTCTCACTTGACTACATGTGCCCCAGGCTATGTTTGCCTGGATATCATCTTTGACCCTTTCCTTAACGCAGAATCTACAAAGGAGAGTAATTAGCTATATTTGGACAAGTATCCCTGTACAGATGGACAACGGAAAAAAATATGTGGCAAACATGCCAAAGGCTGTGGACCAGTAAAAGGCAGGGAACCAGCAAATGTTAGGTGTACTTGTCACAGTCAGAAGATACAATTCAATGTTTTTGCCAGGATTACAATTAGCCTTTTTTTTAAGGGAAGAAAAATAATGTCTGATAAGCCAGTTTCAATGTAAAAATTCAAAAGAAATGGACATTAAACTGAGAGAAAATGACTCATCTGTAAATCGTACTGTGTGGTCTGAAATAGCTAACTAGAGTGGACAGGTAAAAGGTGGCTCTTTGCTGGGTTCATGGAAATATTATTCAAAGGTAAGTTTAGTGAGGAGTGAGTGCTGTTGATACAGTCAACAATTATAAAATTTGAGTACAGTGAATGAAAAGAGTCAAGAAATGAAGAAGAATTCAGGAATCATTCTTGGTTTCCATACTGATTCTAATCTATTTGACAATTCTTCATCTCATGTACTCAATAATTATTGTTTATTTATTTATTATTATTTGAGGAAATGAATCCCAAAAGCAAATCCCAGTACACAAGTATAAAGATGAACAAAACAATTGTTACTCTAGATCTGATGCAGCAGAAAAACACAATAAGATAAAGAACACAACAATTTAAAAAATATATAAATACATAAGATAGCTTATGTAGGTAGATTGATTGTATGTCCATAAAGAGATGCTAGGCACAAGAGTATCTGTACATAAGGTATCTTTGATAGGAAATGATAATGTAGTGGTAATTGGGGGTGTGGATAGGTGTGTTAATGGGTGGAGGTGTTGATCATCTTCTCTGCTTGGGGAAAGTAACTGATTTAGAGTCTGGTGGTCCTGGCATGGATGCCACGTAGTGTCTTCCTTCAGTTGAACAAACATCGAAAATGGATGGTGCAGGGAGATTGAAATGGGGTTGGAAGATTAGTAATTGATGTACCCTGTTGAAAGGTATGGGCAGCAGTGCAGAAGTTCAAAGAAATTCAAGCTGTCATTATACTGGAAAGCATTTTTATTTCCATCAATTTATTTGCTTTTTGCTCCCATCTGAAATACGATGATTTGGTCATTCTAATTAAGCACAAGCTTAAAATGATCCTACACCAATTCCCAATATCAGCTTCTACTGTCCTTTCAGTAAGATTTTCATCAGCTCTTGGAAAGCCAGCACAATGGTTTATTACAAAATACTTGCCTGGCCAACGGCCATAAGGTTGGCAAAGATACCATGAATTGAAAAAATCTACCAAATTAGATCTGCCAGTCATATTCAGTTCTAATTTGCTGTTGCAGAGATAAAGATATATGAAACAGAAGAAAGAGCATCCACTTAGTGCTGCAATTAATAATGGTCTTCCTTTTACCTCATTGTTACTTTTCCTTGAATCCCGATATTTCCAAAACTGAGTTCATCTTTATCTTGAACATACTGCAACCAAGCCTCCAGTGTCCTTGTGGGGAGACAATTCCAAAGATTCTCCACTCTCTGGGTGAAGAAACTTTTTCTTATCTCAGTCCCGAAAGGCTAACCGTTTGCTCTGAGGGTGCATCTAATTGCTAGCTGCATTTAAATATTAAAATTATATCTCATCATTTGCAACCTACACTGTTTTTTCACTTCTCTGTCAAAATAGATCATCACAGTTTTTCCAAATTAGTGTCATCCGCCATGCTGTCACTCATTCCCTTATCTTGTCTCTCTCCCCTCAAATTTCTCTGCAATCTCTTCACTCCTCACTCTGCTCCTAAGCTTTGTATTATTGACAAAACTTTTTGTTTAGCTCTGTTATTCTTCCCACAAAAGTAGTCTGACCTGATTTGCATATATTATCGTGTATCCAAGTGACTTGGATATACTACATCCCATCAACAAATCATTGATAATGATTTAGGAACCTTAAAGTCCCAAAATCAATCCATGCATTACCCCGTTGGTCGCAGCCTACCAGTCCAAAACTGACCCATTTATTTCTTATTTACTCTCCACTCTGTTAGCAAAGCCTCAGTCCACACCAACATATTACCTCCAATCACGTGTGCTTGAATTTTGATGAAAAACTTCTTGTGTCTTAGCTGATTAAAGGCGTTGAATCTGTTAGTCAGAACTCAACTTTCTGGATTAAGATTTCAATGTGATGACATTGAAATTTGCTGTAAATTTGCATATATCATGCTTTAGTGAGAGACGGAGTTCCTGAATCTTCATTGAGCAGAGCAAACGAATTGTACATCTCCAAAGCCAATCAAACTGAAATAATTGAGCAAGAATTGTGAGCAAGCAGTAGAATTGTGTGGAAAAAACATGTGTGTCAGACAATTCCATGATTATCACTTGATTAGAACACATCTGACTGCCTATGCAAGCTTTCAGATAGCTGGGAAAAGTTGACTTCAAATATAGGGAGCATTCTCATCTGACCTCCACAGTTAAAACAACTTTATTGCTATCTTATTTGAAATTATTTTAATAGACTATATCTGTTGTTCATAATGATTACATGTGTCTAACTGAAGAAGGAAGAACTCCAGCTACTGAAAAATATCTATTCACCAGACAAGTAAATCACAGCCAATTTGAACAAGAAGTTTAATCCTCATCAATGTTCCTGCCTCTGTTGGACAAATTGATACCATCATCCTGAATGCAACTGTCTAAATTAACACAAATTAAGTTTCAAACAGGATTTTTCTGGTCCCAACAAGCTAAACTAACATAGCAACTAAATAGCTTTTCTTTGTAAAGTCTCAATCTATTACATAGCACAACAAAAATTTCCCAGATTAACACTGTGCATATAACTTCCATACACAAAATAGTCATAAAATGCCAAAGAATAAAAGATAATTCTCTTACACTGGGGAAAACAAATATAGTAAAACTGGTCTGTATTTAGAGTTCCAGGAAATTACACCTGTTGATCTTGAGGAAGGTCTTCCCACAAAGTTCCAATGATATCTGTGCCAAGAACATTCCCTTTCTGAATGTCTTCTGTTTAGGGAATCCGGGTAACATACCCTGTAATTTTCTCATATTTCCTAAAAACAGAAAAGCAGGCGATTTGGCCCCTCAACTCTGTGTCGAATATCTAAGTCATCCCATTGATCCTATTCCCCAACTTACTTCCCTGGAAAGTATTCTCTCACACATCCAAACCAAATTCCCACTCACCTGCCTCCAGGTCAATATATAATATCAAAATACACACTTCTACAGGACCTTAACAGATCAAGCAAGTCTGTGGAGGGAAATGGACAGTTGACATTTTGGGTAGAAGCTCTTCAGCTGGGTTGGTCTATTGTTGATTGTTTTATTTCCCTCATCAGATGCTGCTTGATCTGCTGAGTTTCTCCAGCAGTTCGATTTTTGCTCCAGATTCTAGAAACTGCAGTCTCTTCTGTCTCTGTAATTTACAATGACTAACTAATCTACTAACCTGCACACCCCTGGGATAAGTGAGGAAACTGGATCACACTCACAAAGTTACAGAGCAAATGTGTAAACTCAATGCAGACAGCTGGAGCTGTGAGACTGCACTACTACACCTGCTACACCACTGATGTTATCGGGTTTGCTAATCAACCAGTTAGGGATCACACAGAATGCATAGCAGGAAGGAAAAGGCACTGGTTTTAATATTTAACACTGTCAATTCTAATTGAAGATTCTAGCATGCACAATGATCAAACGGATCTGAAGTGCCACTTTTATACTTTCACATTCAATATGGAGGAATTACAATATACTTTGTACATAAAATTATGTTTTGTGCCACATACTTTGCATAAGGGTTATTATGACTTAATAGACATATGTAAACTATCTTAGATTCTATTGCAGAAGGCAGAATATAGAGCAAGACTGGGTCAAATTGAGCTTAAGTTCACATCACATCTAGAAACTTCAAGCACAAGAGGAGAACCTAATCATTGCCAGCAAATTCAAGGTTTTCACATTAAATTATGCAGCAACAGGAATACCACAGTTGCTATCCAGCTCACTGTAATGATGGCAATTGTTGCTGGCTTCATCATCATTGCCATATCAAAATCTGGACCATAGGTTCTGCATTTTGCTTTGAAGAAAGCTGACTCAGCCTCTTACTAAGTATAGCTATTAGAGACTGATTATGACTTTAATAACTCTGATTAACTGCCATTACTTCATTAAAATAAAACACATTTAATCTCACAAATAATTAACTTCACTTAAAAATAGGCCACTTGATACAGTTAATGCACTTGTCCCACTCTCATCAGGGAAGAGACCATGAAGTATCCCCATTAGTATCTCCAGACTCATAAAGAGCTCCTTTCCCCAAGCAGTGAGACTGATCAGCAACTCTACCTACTAACCCACCACCATTACTTTGTCATTTCCTGTCTGTCACCAGAGGTGAAGACACTCCTGTACCCAGCATTACTTTATGGACATACAATCAATGTACTGTATGTTATCTAATGTTTTTATATTTATTGTTTTTTTTTATTATTATGTTCTTTACCTTAATGTGTTTTTTTGTGCAGAATTGGATCCAGAGTACCAATTATTTCATTCTCCTTTACACTTGTGTACTGGAAATGACATTAAATAATCTTAAGTTTTGAATGTTTTTCTCTATTCAACATAAAATACTGAAACTTTGCCAGTTGTTGAACTGATGTTACTGTCATCTGAAACAAACAACTTTGAAATGTTTTGCTTCTGAAAAAAAATATACTTTTATTGAGCTTAACTGAAGTTTGACATCCATTTTAATAAATGAGATATGTTTTTCTATTTTTATGTTAGGGAAAAATATGCATCTCATAGCATCTTCCCTATCATTTTTCCCTTTATCCTAAAATATGTACACAAATAGAAGGTGTTCCTGGTTTTATTTTGCAATAAATCTACTAAAGTTAGGAAAGAACACTGGGCACTTATTCCTTGAGTTTAGAAGAATGAGAAAGTATCCCATTGAAACATGCAAAATTCTTACAGACTTAGAAAAAGTAGATGTAGGAATGATACTCTTATAAATGAGATGTGTAGAACAAGAGGTCAGAGTTTCAAATTAACAAGGTATGTATTCAGAAATAAAAGATATTTCTTCACCAGAAAGTCTTGAGACTCTAGGAAACCCTACCAAAGAGGCTCTATCACTGACAGATTTTTGGATATTAAGAAAATCATTGGAAAGGAAGTGCCACTGAGATAAAAGATTACCCACTATCCTATTGAGTGAAGAGACATAATTGGCTAAATAGCTTACAGCTGACTCTTTTTCTTATGAAATGCTTCAAACACAAACATACAGCAAATGGCAGAATAAGATCTGTTACTACAACTTAGCATTGGACAATGTGTTCAGTTTGCAAATCAGGTCATAATGAATGTAAATCATATAGCTCAAATTTACTTCCAATTTTACTATTTTATTAGTGAACAACAAAACCAGTGGGAGGTGAAATGTGGACTAAACAACTGACAGCTGATGCACTTCGAAAGGATGATTTCATTCCTGAATTTTCAGTCCTTGAATTAACAAAAAAAGGGAGGAAGTCTGTTTTACCCCAAAGAACACCCAAAAAAAAAATCTGACCTGAAATTTCCTTCTTTGCAGAAAAGGAGGGTAATAAAATTCAGGGACACATCTGTGTTCTAATGCTTTCTATTATACTGCTGATTTAAGGCAGTATGAGGTCCACCTGCTACCATTTAATACCTTGGTTCCTGAAAATATGAACACCAACTGCTCCATCTAACCTATCATCCCACTGCCAAACTAGTTTAAGCCCTAAGCAACACACAAAAAGCTGGAGGAACCCAGGAGGTCGGGCAGCATCTATGAAAGAGATTAAACAGTCGACATTTTGGGGCCCTTCTTCAGGACTGAGAAGGAAGGAGGAAGATTTCAGAATAAAAAAGTGGAGGTGGGGCATTGGGGGGGGGGGAGGTGAAGAGGCATACTGGAAGATTATAGTTGAAGCCAGGTGGGTGGGAAAGGTCAAGGGCTGGAAAAGAATGAGAGGAAAGTGGACAATAGGAGCATGGGAAGGAGGAGAGGACAGAAGGGGAAGAAGTGAAAGGTCAGTATGGTGAGCAAAAGAAGGTGGGGGAAGGGGTGGAATTTGTCTGCCGAGAGGGGGTTGCAGGGTACCTAGATGGAATATAAGGTGTAGCTCCTGCACCCTGAGGGTGACCTCATCTTGGTACAGGTGCTCAGCGAAGCAGTCCCCAATTTACAATAGGTCTCATCAGTGCAGAGGACGCTGCATGGTGGATCGCTTCATCGAGCACCTCTGTACCATCCGCCATATGTGTGACTTCCCAGTGGCCAAAAATTTTAATACCCATTCCCATTCCTATATGTGGATCCGTGGCCTCCTCTTGTGCCATCTCTTGCAATCCTTTCAAAGGGAGAGTAGTAAAGAAATAGAGTCATAGACTCACAGAACACTACAGCACAGTAACAGGCCCTGCAGCCCATCTAGTCTGTGCCCATCCATAATTCTATCTATTCCCATCAACCTGCTCCTAGACCTCGGCCCTCCATACCCCTCCCATCCATATGTCTATTGAAATTTCTCTTAAATGTTGAAATAAAACCCACATCCACCACTTCCACACTCTCACCGTCCTCTGAGTGAAGAAGTTCCCCCTCATGTTCCCCTTAAACATTTCAGCTTTCACCTTTAACCCAGACCTCCGGTTCTAGTCTCACCAAGTCCCAGAGGAAAAAGCCTGTTTGTATTTATCTGTACCCCTCATAATTATGTACACTTCTATTAAATCTCCTCTCGCTATTCTAGGTTCTAGGGAATAATGTCTCCTAATCTATTCAACCTTTCCTTATAACTCAGGTCCTCTAACCCTGGCAACATCCTTGTAAAGTTTCTTTGCACTCTTTTAGTCTTATTGACATCTTTCCTGTCGGCAGCTGAGCAAAACTGCACACAGTACTCCAAATTAGGCCTCACCAACATCTTATACAACTTCAACATAACATCCCAACTCCTGGATTCAACATTTAGATTTACGAAGGCCAACGTACAAAACTTTTTTCTAAAACAACGTACCTAACTATGATGCCACTTTCAAGGAACTATAGATCTGTATTCTCAGATACCCCTGTTTTACTACACTCCTTACTGTCCTAAGGATCAACAAGTCTTATCCAGGATTGCCCTCCCAAAGTGCAACACCACACACTTGGCTGCCATTCTTCAAGCTGCTCCAGATCTCACTCCCAGCTTTGATAGTCTTCTCCACTGTCTACTACTCCTCCAATCTTGGTGTCATTTGCAAATTTGCTGATCCAGTTTACCACATTATCATCCAGATTGTTGAAATAGATGACAAACAATAATGGAACCTGCACCAATCTCTGTGCCACACCACTAGTCACAGGTCTCCAGTCTGAGAGGCAACCATCTACTACCGTTCTCTGACTTCTTTCCCAAAGCCAATGACTCATCCAACTTACTACCTCATCTTAAATGCTAAGTGACTGAGCCTTCTTGGCCATCTCCCATGTAGACATTGTCAAAGGCCTTTCCAAAGTCCATTAGATGATATCCACTGCCTTCATCAACTTCCCTGGTAATTTCCTCAACAAACGATATAAGATTGGTTACCACTATCCAGGCCATATGATCATCCCTAATCAGTCCCTGTCTATCCAAATACTTACATATCCAGTCCCTTAGAATAACTTACCCACTAGTGATATCAGGTTCACTAACCTATAATTTCTTGTCTTATTCTTAGAGCATTCTTAAACCATAGGACCATATGACGTAGGAACTGAATTAAGACATCTGGCTTGTCAAGTCTGCTCTGCCGTTCAATCATTGTTGATCCTTCTTTCCCCTCCTCAGCCCCGGCCTTCTTCCCAAAACCTTTATGCTGTGTCCAATCAAGAACCTCTGACTTAAATACACCAAATGAACTGGCCTCTACAGTTGACTGTGGTAACAAATTCCACAAAGTCATTCCTCTCTGGTTAAGGAAATTTCTCTGCATCTCTGTTTTAAATGTATGCCTGTCTATCCTGAGGCTGTGCCCTCTTGTCCTAAATTCTCCCACAATGGGAAACATCCTTTCCACATCTACTCTGTCCAGGCCTTTCAACATCTGAAAGATTTCAATAAGATCCCCCCCTTCATCCTTCTAAATTCCAGTGACTACAGGACCAGAACCATAAAATGTTCATGATAATCCTTTCATTCCTGGAATCATCCTTGTGAACCTGCACTGAACACTCTCCAAGACCAGCACATCTTTTCTTAGATGAGGAGCCCAAAACTGTTCTCAAGGTGAGGCCTCACCTGTGCCTTATAAAGCCTCAGCATCACATCCCTGTTCTTGTATTCTAGACCACTTGAAATGAAAGCTAGCATTGTATCTGCCTTCCTCACCACCAACTCAACCTGCAAGTTAACCTTCAGGGTGCTCTGCACAAGGACTTCTAAGTCCCTTTGCATCTCAGATTTTTAGATTTTCTCCCCATTTAGAAAATAGTCTGCACATTTATTTCTACTAGGAAAGTACATGATCATGCATTTTCCAACATTATGTTTCATTTGCCACTTTCTTGCCCATTCTCCTAATCTGTCTAAATCCTTATGCAGCCTACCTATTTCCTCAACACTCCCTTCTCCTCCACCAATCTTTGTATAATCCACAAACTTGGCAACAAAGCCATCTATTACATCATCTAAATCATTTATATACAACATAAAAAGAGGTCCCAACACCAACCCCTGCAGAACACCACTAATCTCTGACAGCTAACCAGAAAAAGATCCTTTTATTCCCACTCACTGCCCCCTACCAATCAGCCAATGCTCTAACCATGCCAGTAACTTTCCTGTAATACCATGGGCTCTTAACTTGGTAAGCAGCCTCATGTGTGGCACTTTGTCAAAGGCCTTCTGAAAATCCAAATATACAACATCAACTGCATCCCCTTTATCTTATAATTTCCTCAGAGAATTCCAACAAGTTAATCAGGCAAGGTTTTCCCTTCAGGAAACCAAACAAACTTTGACCTATCTTGTCCTGTGAAATCAAGTACTGCATAACCTAATCCTTAACCGCTGACTCCAACATCTTCCCAACCACTGAGATCAGGCTAACTGGACTATAAATTATTTCCTGTTGCCTCCCTCCTTTCTTAAAGAGTGAAGTGGCATTTGCAATTTTCCAGTCCTCTGCTACCATGCCAAGGTCCAAAGATTTTTGAAAGAACATTACTAATGCCTCCACAATCTCTCTGCTACATCTTTCAGAACCCTCGGATGCAGTTCATCGGGTCTGGGTGACTTAAGTACCTTTACGATTTACAGCTTTTTGAACACCATCTTTGTAATAGTAACTGCATTCACTTCTCTTCCCTCACATGCTTCAAGATCTGGCACACTGCTAATATCTTCCACAGTGAAGACTGATGCAAAAGACTCATTCATTTCATATGTCATCTTCTTGTCCCTTGTTATTATTTCTCCTGCCTCATTTTCTAGCATTCCTATATCCACTCTTATTTATCTTTTATTTTTTAAATACTAGAAAAAGCCTTTACTATCCACTTTGATATTGTTTGCTAGCTTGCTTTCATATTTCATCTTTTCCCTCTTAATGACTCTCTTAGTTGCTCTCTGTAGGTATTTAAAAGCTTCCCTATCTTTTAGCTCCCCATTATTTTTTTGCTTTCTTGTATGGCCTCTCTTTTGCTTTTACTTCCCTTGTCAGCCATGGCATCGTTGTACTATTTTGCCATTTGAGTATTTCTTCATTTTTGGAATACATCTATCCTGTACTAAATCCTCAGTTTTCCCAGAAACTCAAGCCATTACTGCTGTGCTGTTATCCCTGCCAGCATTTTCTTCTACTTTACTTTGGCCAACTCCTCTCTCATACCACTGTATTTTCCTTCACTCCACTGAAATACTGTTATGTCACACTTTACTTTCTTCCTATCAAATTTCAAGTTGAACTCAGTCATATTGTGATCACTGCCTCCAAAGAGTTCTTTTACCTTAAGCTTCCTAATCACTTCTGATTCTTTACACAACACCCAATCCAGTATAGCTGATCCCCTAATAGGCTCAAAGACAAACTGCTCTAAAGAAGCTGTCAACAAACACACTCTCTTGAGATCCTTTACCAACCTTATTTTTCCCATCAACCTGCATGTTGAAATCTCTCATGACATTGTCCTTTTGACATGCCTTTTCTATTTCCTGTAATCTGTGAGAGGCCTGTGTATAATTGCCAACAGGGTCCATTTACCCTTGCAGTTTCTTAACTCAACCCACAAAGATTCAACATATTCCGATCCTATGTTACATCTGTCTACTGATTTGACGCCATTTTTTACCAGCAGAGCCACACCACCCCCTCTGGCTACTTTCCTATCCCTCTGATACAACGTGTAACCTTGGACATTCAGCTCCCAACCTCCTTCAGCCATGATTCAGTGATGGCCACAACATCATACTTGACAATCTGTATTAGTGCAACAAGATCATCCACCTTACTCCATATGCTCCGTGCACTGAGATGTATCACTTTGAGTACTGTATTTACCACCCATTTTGATTCTGCATCCCTAATGCACTGATACTTAACCTGCTGGCCGCAATTTTGTCCTATCATCTGCCTAAACAACGGAACAACATTAGCTATCCTCCATTCATCTGGCACCTCACCTGTGGCAAAGGACATTTTAACTATTTCTGCTAGGGCCCCTGTAATTTTTGTATTAGCCTCTCACAGGTTCCAAGGGAACACCTTGTCAAGCTTTGGGGATTTATCCATCCAAGACATCAAACACTTCCTCCTCTGAGTCTGTAGTCTCTGACCTCACTGCTACTTTGCCTCATTTCAGTAGACTCTGTGCCATGCATAGATGGTCACTCTGATCTTTCACAGGAACAATTTTGTCCTATGCTATCCCTTTGCTCTTAATATATCTGTAGAAGCTCTTGGGATTCTCCTTCACCTTGTCTACTAGAGAAAGCCGTGCTTTCTTTTAGCCCACTTGATTTCCTTCTAACCTGTTCTCTTGCACTTCTTGTACCCCTCAAGTACCTCATTTGCTCCTATCTGCCTATACCTGCTGTGCACCTCCTTCTTTTTCTTAATAAGGAACTCAATATCTCTCGAAAACCATTGTTACCTAAACCTGTTATCTTTGCCTTTTATTCTGACAGGAACTTACAAGCTCCACACTCTCAAAATCTCACAAACTCCCACTTACTAAGTAAACCTGTGCCAGAAAGCAACTTGGCCTAATCCACAGTTGACAGGTCCTTTCTGATACCATCAGAATAGGCCTTTCTTCAATTTAGAACCTCAACCCAAGGAACAGATTTATACTTTTCTATAATTATCTTGAAACTAATGGCATTATAATCACTAGATGCAAAGTGTTCCCCTCCACAAACTTCTATCACTTGCCCTGTCTCATTCCCAAACAGGAGATCCAGTATAGCACTCTCTCTACTTGGAACCTCTATATACTGATTAAGGAATGTTTCCTGAACACATTTGACAAATTCGATCCCATCCAGCACTTTTACAGAACTGGAGCCCTGTCAACATGTGGAAAGTTAAAATCACATATTATCACAACCTTATGTTTCTTGCAACAGTCTGCGATCTCTCTACAAATTTACTCCTCTAAATCCTGTGGGCTGGTGGATAGTCTGTAATGTAATCCCATTAATGTGGTGAACCCTTTCTGATTTCTCAGTTCCATCTGTTATGAAATCCCGTAACTGGATCACTTACCAGCAAAGATAGAGAGGTCCGTTGAAGTCTGATGGTACTATTTTTAGAAGTATTTATTGATAAAGGGCACAAAAATAAGATTAATGCAAACATACAGATAATATACGTCGTCAATACTAAATCTAAAGCGCGGGTATAATAATAACCAATAAGAAATAGCTCTATCGTTGTCTAGGGGAAAATGTATTGTCCGATGGAAAGATAACAGTCACTGTTAGTTCGTTCAAGCTGCAGTGTTTTTGGGTTTAAGAGCGAGGCGGTTTAAACTTGCCCAAGTCTTTTATGATGCCAATCCGTTGAGTCAGGGGAGTGGGTTCCCCGTTGTTAGCTAAAAGCCGTTTTCCGTGGTTCCA
The DNA here is from genome assembly GCF_030144855.1 of Hypanus sabinus. Taxonomy (NCBI): domain Eukaryota; kingdom Metazoa; phylum Chordata; class Chondrichthyes; order Myliobatiformes; family Dasyatidae; genus Hypanus; species Hypanus sabinus. Next base: position 50,958,960 of record NC_082707.1, read on the forward strand.
GCCACCAAATCCAGCCACGGAACTGAACGCACGTGGCCTCCTTCAGATGACTTCCTGCTGTTACGTGGTCGCTTAACGTTTCTTCTGGTGTGTCTCAGGGGCTGTTCCTACAGACCCTCTTTTATCCTGACTCACAGGGTCGTAGATGTCAATGATGTTGGGGGTGTGCAATCTCTCCCTCAACCAGCCCACTTTGCCTGAGGCTTGAATCCACAACTTTGTCTTCTGGAGTCAATGGCCATGTCCCGTAGCTTTACATCGCCGGGGAAACAAGGCATTCTGCACGTCTCTCTCTCATTTCCTGGGCCCCTTGACCCAACCCAACAGTGATCTTGCGATTCTCACAAAGGAGGGGGGCTATGGACGTAACACCCCCTTTCTTCAACCCGTTTTTTACCATCAGGAAAAAACTGAAGTAATACAGAGTCTTACAGGGTGTTAGAATATAACACAACATCAAAGTTTTTTTTCTACGGAGAAATACAGTTATAGATTCAATTCAGTATCTAAACAGTTAACAATTACAGAGTCACTTTCTTTAATATCTTAACATCTTGTACCGTACTAAAGTCTTGTAGCATCAGACTTCAATTTTAATAACTACCTATTTTTATTTCTTTCCTTCAGCACCAAAACTAAGGAGGTGTGCTCTTAGCTTACGTGCATCTACACAAGTTTATGTAAATACTAGTCTTTCGGTCATTTTCAAACTGAACAGGCAGGCTTCCAAGGGGGTTGTCTTTATTATTCACAGGCTGTGTCGAAATCCCGTACAACCTGCTTTGCTACTTAAAAATGGCATCCCCATTAACCGTTGCCTCTTTTCCAGTGAGTTCCCATGTGGGGAACTTGGGTAATGTGGCGAGATAAACGCTCGCCCACCTTTTCCATAGGAATTATTTTATCAACACCGTGTCCCAAACTTAGACCATCTTCTGAATATCTAACCAACTCTTTAATTTTACACAGGTGGCTAGCCCTCTCGTTAGGACCCTTCAGGCTATGTGTTTCTTGTTCGACCGCTTTGCTCAAGCAGCATTTCAAATTCTGTCTTGTCACACCACACTCTGGAATAACAATAGAGTGGGGGGTCCCGTCATCTCACGGCTTAATCAGTAAGCGATCTGCAGGGTTTAAAACTTCTTCATTCGACTTGGGAACTACAGATTTCCTGTTTCCTTCAATGATAATATTTATCTCCCCATTTTTGAACTCCGCATTAACTTTTAACACACCTTCGAGCACAAACACCTGGGAACTCTCACTTTCCACTATTACCAAGGTTAACTCTTTCTTCACTGAACCAAGTCTATCAAGTCACAAGGACGGCCGTCTCGTTCCACTGAATCAAATACCTCAGACTTTTTCTGAGCTCCGTTACTAGGTTCAGTACCACGTGCATCCCCATCTTGGACACACTCAAACGGGACATTGGCCTCTTCCAGGCTTTCAATACCCATACCCTTTTCAAATTCTGAGCTCCCCCGATCCTCCCAGGTACTCTCTGGGCAACTCCCTTCCGGAGTAAACTCAACCCCGCGGGCTGAAACAACCTCATCTGCCAACCCAGCAGACTTCTTCGAGGTAAGGGCACCCTTTTCATCTAGGACTGCCCTCATTTCCTTATCGGGAACACCTTTAGAATTTTCAACTTCTTCAAACAGTTCTGCCAAACCAGACAGATCATCCCTGTCCAACTCTGGACCTCTTAACTGCTCTATCGGTTCCTCATCTTTATTTTCTGCCTCTAGAACCTTTCTCCTCGCTAAGGGCAGATCTACCTCTGCTCCCTTACCCTCTTTCACTTTCCTACTCTTCATTTTACTACGCTCTAAACCCTCGTGGTACAAGGTCAGTAGAAACGTCTCGGCCAAATCAAAACTGGCCAAATTTAAACTGCTCTCGTTCTCAGCTGCCCCTCTCGGCAGGCTGCGAGTGACCGCGCATGCGGGATAGATCTTGGAATCTAGGGGCGGGGCCACCGCACTCACCGGCCGGCGTGTCGGCATCATGGCTGCCCAAACCTTACCATCTGTTAAATCGTTACCGAGAAGGACGTCCACGTCCTTCCTCGGGAATTCTGATCGCAGCCCTATTTCAACTGGTCCAGGCACCAGCTCACAATCCATAATGACCTTATGTAAGGGCACCATTTCTGTCCCTTTGCTTATTCCCTTCACAGCTACCATTCTCGCCTTGCGACCGAACTCTAGTACCTTACTGCTGATCAACGACAGCTCAGCCCCCGTGTCTCTCCAGATCAGTACAGGAACTGGTGTGTCTCCCTCCCTCACAGACATGGTTCCGTGTGACAGACAAGTCTCAGACCCTTCTCGTACTCTGTCTTCCCGGGGCTCTCTTGTCGATTTACTGATTACCATGGCACATCCGATAGGGACTGCTGCTTTCCCTTTTCCTGTCTCTTTCCTCGGAGCAAAGCACCGAGATGCAATATGCCCCCCCTTTCCACAATTAAAACAGGTCAAGCCCGGGAATCTCTGGCTGTCTGGCCTTTCCCCCTCAACCTTACCACTAGCTTCCGGCGGGACCTCTGCCTCAGCTGGCAGACTTTCTCAATCGTTCCCACGGTCTCTCTGGGAACTTATATTCGAGGAAAACTTTGTCTTATAGACAATAGACAATAGGTGCAGAAGTAGACCATTCGGCCCCTCGAGTCTGCACCGCCATTCTGAGATCATGGCTGATCATTCACTATCAATACCCAGTCCCTGCCTTGTCCACATATCCCTTGATTCCCCTATCCAACAGATATCTATCTAGCTCCTTCTTGAAAGCATCCAGAGAATTGGCCTCCACCGTCTTCCGAGGCAGTGCATTCCACACCTCCACAACTCTTTGGGAGAAGAAGTTTTTCCTCAACTCTGTTTTAAATAACTGATCTCTTATTCTCAATCCATGCCCTCTGTTACTGGACTCTCCCAACATCTGGAACATATTTCCTGCCTCAATCCTATCAAATCCTTTAATTATCTTAAACGTTTCAATCAGATCCCCTCTCAATCTCCTCAGTTCCAGTGTGTACAAGCCCAATCTCTCCAATCTCTCTGCGTAAGACAGCCCTGCCATCCTAGGAATCAACCTAGTGAATCTACGCTGCATTTCCTCAATTGCCAGAATGTCCTTCCTTAAACCTGAAGACCAAAACTGTACACAATATTCCAGGCATGGTCTCACCAGGGCCCTGTACAAATGCAAAAGGACATCCTTGCTCTTGTAATCAATTCCCCTTGTAATAAAGGCCAACATTCCATTTGCCCTCTTCACTGCCTGTTGCACTTGCTCATTCACCTTCATTGACTGAGGAACTAGGACTCCTAGGTCTCTTTGCATTTCTCCCTTACCTAACTCTACACCGTTCAGACAGTACTCTGCCCTCTTGTTCCTGCTTCCAAAGTGGATAACTTCACATTTATTCACATTGAATGACATCTGCCAAGTATCTGCCCACTCACCCAGCCTATCCAAGTCTCCCTGTATTCTCCTAATGTCCTCTTCGCATGTCACACTGCCACCCAGTTTAGTATCGTCAGCAAACTTGCTGATCTAGTTTTCAATGCCCTCATCTAAATCATTGACATAAATCGTAAAGAGCTGTGGTCCGAATACAGAGCCCTGTGGTACCCCACTAGTCTCCTCCAGCCAGTCTGAGAAACACCCATTCACTGCTACCCTTTGCTTTCTATCTGCCAACCAGTTTTCTATCCATGTTGAAACCCTGCCCCCAATGCCATGAGCTCTGATTTTACTCACCAATCTCCTATGTGGCACCTTATCGAATGCCTTCTGAAAATCCAGGTACACTACATCCACTGGCTTACCCTTGTCTAACATCCTTGTTACACCCTCAAAAAACTCCAACAGATTAGTCAAGCATGATTTGCCCTTGGTAAATCCATGCTGGCTCGGCCTAATCCTATTACTGCCATCAAGATATGCCACTATTTCATCCTTAATAATGGACTCAAGCATCTTCCCCACGACTGACGTTAGGCTAACAGGGCGATAGTTCTCCTTTTTCTCCTTCCCTCCCTTCTTGAAAAGTGGGATAACATTAGCCACTCTCCAATCTTCAGGAACTGATCCTGAATCTAAGGAACATTGGAAAATGATTACCAATGCATCCGCAATTTCCTGAGCCACCTCTTTTAGAACCCTCGAATGCAGACCATCTGGACCCGGGGATTTATTAGCCTTCAGTCCTATCAGTCTACTCATCACAGTTTCTTTCCTAATGTCAATCTGTCTCAATTCCTCTGATATCTTATGACCCTGGCCCATCCATACATCTGGGAGATTGCTTGTGTCCTCCCTGGTGAAGACAGATCTAAAGTACGCATTAAATTCTGTTGCCATTTCCCTGTTTCCCATAACAATTTCTCCCAATTCATCCTTCAAGGGGCCAACATTGTTCCTAACTATCTTCTTTATCTTCACATAGCTAAAAAAGCTTTTGCTATCCCCTTTTATATTCCTGGCTAGACTGAGCTCATACCTGATTTTTTCTCTCCGTATTGCTTTTTTAGTTAAGATCTGCTGTTCCATAAAACTTTCCCGATCATCTGTATTCCCACTCATCTTAGCCCTGTCATACTTCCTTTTCTTTAATGCTATACAATATCTGACTTCCTTTGTCAACTGTGGCCCCTTCCCCCTCTTTGAATCCATCCTTCTCATTGGAATGAACTGCTTTTGCATCTTTTGTATTATCCCCAAGAATATCAGACTCTGCTGATCCACTGTCTTTCCTGCCAGGGCATCCACCCATTTAACTTTGGCCAGATCTTCCCTCATGGCTCCGTAGTCTCCTTTATTTAATTGCAACACTGACGCCTCTGATCTGTCCTTATTCCTCTCAAATTGTAGATAAAAACTTATCATGTTATGATCACTACTTCCTAATGGCTCCTTTATCTTAAGATCACTTATCAATTCCTGTTCATTACACATCACCAAGTCGAAAATAGCCTCGTTCCTGGTTGGCTCAAGCACAAGCTGTTCCAAAAATACATCCCTTAGACACTCCACAAACTCCCTATCCTGGGGTTCAGCACCTACCTGATTCTCCCAGTTCACCTGCATGTTGAAATCTCCCATAATGACTGCATTACCTTTAGCACATGCCAATGTTAACTCCCTAATCAACTTGTACCCAATATCCATGCTACTGTTTGGGGGCCTGTACAAAACACCCATTAGGGTCTTTTTACCCTTACTGTTCCTCAGCTCAATCCACACAGACTCTACTTCCCCTATTCCTAAGTCACCCCTTGCTAAGGACTGAATCTCATTTCTCACCAACAGGGCCACCCCACCCCCTCTTCCCATATTTCTGTCTCTACGATAGCACGTATACCCTGGTACACTCAATACCCAGGCCTGATCCCCTTGCAGCCATGTCTCCATTATCCCAACAATATCGTAGTTCCTCATTTTCATCTGAGCTTCAAGCTCATCTGACTTATTTCTGACACTACACACATTCAAGTATAGAATTCTTAGCCCATTCCTCCTCTCTTTGCCTAAAACACTGTCAATTGTACCTAACCCAGCTCCTTGAACTTCCATCAGGCTAATTGCACCTTGAATTTTGATGACCTTCTCAAGATCACCCAAACCTTCTACACATTTAACCCCATGCTCTTTCTGACCAACCCTCTGTACTTGTAACTTTTCCAACACATGTTCTGTCTCACCTTTCTCCTTTACACAATTAATATTTGGGAAACGTGTATTCCCCACCTGTCCCTTATCCTTCATCATATCATCTTCTCTCGTATTCTGGATCCCTGCCCCCTGCACATCTAGTTTAAACCCCCCTGAGCAGCACTGGCAAACATTCCTGCAAGAATGTTAGTACCCCTCCAGTTCAGATGTAGACCATCCCTTCGAAACAGATCCCAATGTCCCTGGAACAAAGACCAATTATCCAAAAGCCTGAACCCTTCCTTCCTGCACCATGCTCTCAGCCTCGTATTAATGTGCGTAATCATTCTATTCTTCACCTCACTCGCACGTGGCACAGGTAGCAATCCCGAGATTGTCACCCTGGAGGTCCTGCCTTTCAGCTTCACTCCTAACTCCCCGAACTCTCTAAGCAGGACCCCCTCACTCACCTTACCTACATCGTTGGTCCCTACATGGACCACTACATCTGGGTTCATGCCCTCGTTCTCAAGAATAGCCTGCACCCGATCTGAGATGTCCCAAACCCTGGCACCAGGGAGGCAACATACCATCCGAGACTCCCGATCTGCCCCACAAAATCTCCTATCTGCCCCCCTGACCATAGAATCCCCTAAAACTATTGCTCTCTTCTCTTCCTTCCTCCCCTTCCTAGTTGAGGGTTCAACCTCTGTGCCAGAGGCAGGACCACTACAACTCATTCCTGGTAGGTCATCCCCATCAACAGTATCCAGTATGGTATACTTATTGTTAATGGGAATGGCCGCAGGGGTGCTCTGCTCTCTCTGCCTGCTCCCCCGCCTCTCTGGACCGTCACCCATCTGCTTGCTTCTTGGATTTTTGGTGCGACTACCTCCTGATAACCCCTATCTATCTCTGCCTCCCGAATGATCCGTAGTTCATCCAGCTCCCGCTCCAACTCCCTAACTCGGGCTGATAGGAGCTGCAGCTGGATGCACCTTTTGCAGGTGTGGCCATCAGGGACAACTGTGTTGACCCTGACTTCCCACATACTGCTTACAGAGCACACCACTGCTCTGACTGTCTCCCCCATACCTGAACTGGATTGATAGAATAAGTCTAAAAAGCACCTAGCGACCTTACCTTCTTCCCCTCAGCGAGCAATCACACAGGCTTGCCGAAGTCCCCTTACGCCGAAGCCCACTTAGCCAAAGCCCAGGACTCTGCTTCCACGGACTCCGCTGCCCGCTCTGACAAGAAGTCCTGCCTTTTAAAGTGCGCGCTCGACGTTGACGTCACTCGCGCCTGCGCAGTTCCCCCTCCTCCACAGGTATTGACCAGGTAGGCTTAAATCCTACCTACAACAGTCGAATTCTCTGAGATCCCAGCTGAATCACAAGCTGTAACTTCCTCCCGATTCAAATGACCGATCTGAAAAGATCTTGTGGGTTAGGGCATATTCATCTGCGAACCTAGCAAATTCCGAGATGGACTTATGCGGCTTCTCATTCAAATACGTCCGGATATCCTCCAAAACACAACCTTTAAATTCCTCAATCAGAATTAACTCCCTGAGATGCCCATAATCCTCTTCCACTCTCTCCGCAGTGCACAACCGGTCCAAGAGCACCCCCTTCTCATAGGCAAACTCGGTATATGTCTGATTCCACCCTTTCTTTAAATTTCTAAACTTTTGTCTATACACCTCAGGTACTAGCTCATAACTCCGGAGAATGGCCACCTTTACTTTGTCATAACTCTCCTCCTCTTCCTCCTCCAGGGCCAACACCGTATATGCCAGCTATGCCTTCCCCGTTAACACACTTTGTAACAACACCACCCACTGACCTCTGGGCCACTTCTGATTCACTGCCACCTTTTCAAAAAGCAAGAAATAACTATCAACATCCGTCTCCTCGAACGGAGGTACTAACCTCAACTCTCGATTAACATTGAACCGCTCCTCT